>NW_026555340.1:8943919-9060583 GCF_029017545.1 Prosopis cineraria | reverse complement strand
AAGATTTGAAAACTTTGAATATTGTTTTATATAGGTATTTTAGATAATTATTGACTAAACTCAAAAGGGAATTTTATTGTGAAAAGTTAAAATTGAGATTTTCTTTTCTATTCCTCTGAGATATCTTAGATTGAAGATTTACTACAAGGGTGTAAAAGATATAACAATGGTGTTATCTGGGCACTAGAAAATTAAAGAGCAGACATAGTGTCCAAGTGCTCTAACTAGAAGTTATATATTTGAGAACATATGAGGTAAGTGGATAATGTCTCAATTGACTTACTAATTTATAAAAAAATTCTTTCATCAAAATATTATTTCTATTTTATTTTGTGTCATTATTAGTGAGTTACGTTACATCTACTAATTGATACCTCTTTTATTGGATATTTTGGTAAAATGGATTATCATCAATATATAATCTTTTCTATTTGGTTTTTTGATAAAACGACTCATTCTTGTTTGTGAAAATATATTATGTTGGATTGACAAGTTCATAAGTGCTTTTAAAATTTATTCAATGAAATCATGCATGAAAAATTGGCAAATAATTTAGGAAGGTTATTGATTTTCTTGCATGTTGGAAATATTTTAGTAGGATCTAATACAGAACGTTGGTTACAAACAGCAATCCTATTAGCCCTTGACACACCATGGTACACCTAGCTAGTAGAGTGTTTGTAGTAGATGCTAGCCTAATGCGAAGGCTAACACACGCGGATTGAAGGGATGATAATTTGTGAGCATTATACTCACATTTGTTTTCATAGGCCTCGTATCTATGCTTGTTCCATGGCTTCTAGCCATGCTTGATCATTTTGTGGCTTAAAACTATGCTTGATTATTTATTCTCGTGGACTATGTGTTCACACTTGTTGGTTGTTTACCCTTGTGGACTATGTGTTCACACTTATTAAATGTTCTGATCAAGTCCTACTAAATAGTTTTGAAGCTTATTTTTAAAATGATCTCTTAAAATAAACTATTATTTTACCATATGTGGAATTGTTTTTTAATTTAATTTTATCTTTCTTAGCTTTATAATTCTTAACATGTTTAAGCATATGTTAAAGCTAAAAGTGAAAATTGAATTCCTATAATTTTTATTTGATTTAATATGTTCATTGTCTTTACATTTGCATAACTGATGATATATGTGAGGTATATGTTTATATTATTTCATTTAACTATTTTATTGAGTTTGCAATTAAATTATTGATATATTTTCCATTATTCCTTTCAACCTTAAATTGAGACGTTATTCAATGGAAAGTTACGTTTTGATCTCAGATTCATTTGACAAAGACAAGTCTCTTGTCGACTTCTGAGGGTCTTATAGCTGAGCCAGGGGAGATTTAATTGAAATTATTTCCTTTTGATATAATTATAGAATTTATGTATTTTATTTTGAAATTATGGTTAGGTACTCTGCATAATCTATAGTTACGGTACTATTGTCGTTATATACTTTGTCTATTAGTTGAAAGGAGCAGAGCTCTTGGTTGTTATGGTATTTTGTCTAAAAGGGTATTGTAGAATTTTTGGGAAGTCTTAGTTATAGAGGAAATGTTGTTGAAGTTTTCTAGCTTGAGGGATGTGAGGTTGTGTATATATCTTGTGCCGATCACACTCAAATTTTGTGGTGTGACACTACATTATGAAGACAAAATCCAAATCACAACACTAATGAAGTATTGTTATTAAATGCAAATTAATAATGAAACATAAACTTTAAAAAGGAACTAGGCACTAGCTTTGACTGCCATTTTTAATTTGAAGTATAATTTCTTCCCATCACTTGTGACCTCATCTATACTCCTATGAGAATTATGCATAGAAATGGTGGATGTTGTTTGGTAAGAGTTGGATTCATCATCCTTTGAAACTATTTTATGAGGATAAAGAGACAGTTTTAGAGGCATTTCAAGATTTGTAACATTGTTTACTACTAACATTTCTATGACTTTGTTTATTGAAGGACGATTAGTAGGTTTTAATTGTATACCCCATAACACTACTATGAACATTTTCTTTGCTAAATATTTTTCTTCTAATTCTATCATATCTTCTATATCTACATCTTTCTCTTCATTACACAGATCATAAATCCACAAGGAAAGGTAAAGTTGGCTTGAGTGTTTTGCATATGGATTCAAGTTCCTTCTTTGACTTGTCATTTCCATCAAAAGCATTTCAAAACTATAAACATAAGCCTTAAAAGACACTTCTCCAATGTTCTTGTAGAATAATTTAGGAGCCATGTACCCAGTGGTTCCTCTTGATGCAGTTAAATTGATAGTATTATTATTAACCAAATATAATCTCGCCAACCCAAAATTTAAAATTTTTAGAGTGAAATTGTCATTAAGAAGAATGTCATGGGGTTTGATGTCAAAATGTAATATTTGCATATGTCACAACCATGATGAAGGTAAGCAATCCCACGGGCTACTCCTAAAAATATCTCATATTTTGTGAAAACTCAAGAGAATACTTCCTTCTCTAGAAAAAATATATTTATCCAATGACCCATTAGACATGAATTCATAAACAAGAGCCATCTTTGATCCTTCCCACCAAAACCCAACAAGACATACCACTTGCCATGTTGTATCCTTCCTATGATCATCACTTTACTAATAAATTCTTAGCCATTAGCTTTGGATTTAACTAGTTTTTGATAGCAACATAAGGCCCACTATTGAACTTCCCTTTGTATATAGTGCTGAAGTCTCCTTCACCCAACTTATTCTTCAAAACTTTAGTTACTGCCTTCAATTCTTTATAAGTAATGGATTCTGCAAGTATACGGTTCGTAAATTACTAAGTGGCAAATCCATGTCGATCACATGAGGAATCAAGTTGAGCAATAAAGCCCCCATTTTCATTTAAGTTGAGCAACACAAAGTTTGGATTTGATATTGCAAAATAAAAATTGAAATTATATAAATGCATAAAATTAAAATTCCAACAACCACAAATAGCCTTCATCAATTCATAAAGCTTGTAATTACCCTAAGTAAATTTACTTAATCTTAATTTGTTAATTAGAGTATTAATAGGAATAATTATCTTTTAATTAATTATACTTCTCTCTTGAATTAATATGCTAATCCTAGCACAATTACCCAAGAGGCAAAAAGATACAAACTCACTTTAATGTGATTATATGGGTCAAACAGGTATATTCCTATTTTATTGTCAAATTAGAAATAATTCTAATCCCATATTACTCAATATAATTAATGGTCAAATTTAAATTCTCCTCCCTCAAGGAAAAATCTAAACCCTTAAATTTACACTCAACGGGGCTAAGCATTAAGTAGACAAATAAGCACAAGTTAAGTAAACAAAACTAATATTAAAATAAATGGTTCAAAGATGCTCTAATCCAAGAATCAGTTTATAGCTACCATAGATTAAGAGAAAATAGCCACATATGGTCTATAACATCTAAAATTAGCAATATATACAGTAAAGTAAAATAAGCAATATATAGCAAAGTAAAGAGAAGAAGGAGAAGAAAAGCTTAATGAAAGTAATCTTGAGTGAAATCCTTGATTTTCTACTAAACCTAAGCTCTTCCAACCCTTGTTTGGCTCTTTTTCCTCTCCTTGGATGTTTTTGCAGCTGTTGGAAGTGAGGAATGGTTGAAAATGAGGTCTTTAAACCCTAAAAGTTTACTAAAGATCACAAACCATGTGTTTTACTACAATTGCACTTCGCTGTAGTGAAATGCATTGCCACTATATGAATATTATATAAAGTTCGAATTCAAACTATAAAATCCTGACTCAATCTGAGTTTTATCATTCCCATCACACAATCAACTAACATAAGAACAATAAAATATTAGAGTAATAGCCCTTTATTTATTTTCAAATCGTAAGATCCTAACTTCTTAAAACATATATTTAAATAAGAGGGCTAGCAGAAGCATAAATACAATCAGACAACTCAAAAAGTCACAACCTTTCAACCCTGAAAAAAGGCCATGTGCTGCGGCGTGCAACACATGCTCTGCGGCATGTGGCACAGAGCCACATGCTTTATTCCTGACTTTTTCAAATGGGGCTCCGCCTCACTTTTATGTCAAGTTCTTACCATTTGTGTTAAGTTCTCAAATCACAACACAAGTCACAATCAATACATATACATATAAGTGGAACAAGTTACAACATAACATATACTTACTTGTTTCGCATTCAGGCCTATCCATGTACCCTCCACTAGAGCACCCTTGGCTTAATGCAACATCATATACATATATACAAGCAAGATTCACAACACAATCTACTTTCTCATATTCACATACACTTATACATTCTAGTTGGCAATTCAAACTTTAACAACATATTATATATTCATACAACTCAATGGTAGTCACACCATTATCAATCGAGGCTACTCTTTTCTTGCTTCCTTTCTCAGCCTTCTTGTACTCTCTTCACCTGTGTTTCAAAAGTAACGGTGTGAGATATATGTTCCAACAAAACTCAGAAGTAACCTCAATTATTGATTATCAAGTAAAATCATAACAAGCAATAAAGTAGTATGTATATAGTAAAAACAATATTATATGCATATACAAAAATTCACTTTCATCTTTCTCGTTATGCTCATGCAATGCATTCTTAGTCCCCACTAACAGTGTAATCTCTACACTCAAACTAGGACTTCCAGTCATAAGGAATAGGGCCTATCATACCACTACTCAGACAGGGTCATTTTCTTTTCGTATAGGTGGTCTTTTAGGTCTATCATGGCAGAGTCAAGCTCTACACTCTGGATCAACAGGACTTCCTAGCCTTATATAGAGTAGGACCACGACCCCCTACCCTAGTGTAGGGTAACCTCATGTATTATTCAATATCCTAGGTCCGTCATAGTAGAGTCAAACTCTATACTTTGGATCATGAGGATTCTTCTCCTAGGTCCATTCTGGTGGAATCAAGTTCTATGCTTTGGATCATCAAAACTTCCTGGACCTCCTCACGGTAGAGCCGCGTCCCCCTACCATAATCTAGGGTATATCTCATGGATGCGATGCATGTCAGTGCACGTGCCATTTCAAGTTCATTTCAATCAATACTCACACATACGCATGCATATACTTTCACAATGCTGCTACTCTATCAATTCACAATACAATGCATGTAATTATATCAAAGTACTTGCAAATAATTTCACAATGAAATAAGTAAAAGAGTTACTCCAGTTACCTTTAACCTTTGCTACTAAAGGTTACCAATCACACTAAGTTCCTAAGGGCAGAGATTCTCATGAGCAACTTTACAGGTGCTCAATTTACACAACATAATGCTCCTCAGTCAATTTCCAACACATTTCATAAGCATTAATTAGCTAAACTGAATCTTGTAACATGTATAACAGTTCAATTGAATCCTTTTCAATTTACTTATCCATTATTTATAGTCATTAGCCCTATAAGCCACTCAAACAACTATAACAACTTTCTAATCCATTCATTCACTCAAAATCTTACTATTAACCTAACTTTTAGGCCATTTTGAGCCTAAATGTTTAGAGCTCAACCATTCAACTCCATACTAGTCACAAAACCTTAGTTTGTATTTGATATCCTGTTTTAACCTTTCTTTTAGATTACAACACTCAGAATCTCATGATTCAATTTCTTAACCAATGAAATTCAATGAAAAGGAAGGAAGGGAAATGAAGTTTGGGGGTTGTTATACATACCAGTAAGTTATTTATCAAAGCAGACTCTCAGCTTCAATTATGGTTGCCCTAGCAGAAATGGGTTCCTCCTCTTTAAATGCGTTTCTAGCCCTTTCTCTTCTATTTCCCACCAGCTGTTCACATCAGCTTTAAGTGATTCCTAGATGGTGTGTCGCGGCACGTGGCATAGTGAGAAAATTCTCATTTATGCTTGTGCATTATGCCTCATATTATCTTCCTACCCTTCAATCCTATCAATGTAACACCCAAACAACACAAAACATTAACTCAACATCCAAATCACAATCAATCTACTAATTACTAATTTAACCCTAATTAGCAACTAGTTCCTGGGATTGAAATATAGGATGTTACATATGACCTATTCAGATTTACTTCCTTAGACTTGGGCTCTAAAATTTCATCTTTGGACCCATAAGTTGAGCCTCCCTACATATATAAAACCTAAAAATTAATGATAGAATTAGTCCACTAACTTTCAATCACATTTCCATGGTCATCCTTACACATAATCATCCACTCAATCATATTTTGCTAATAAATTTAAATAAATGACTTTCAATTGCATTTAAAATATCAATAAATTTAGTAACTATTGGAAAATCATCATGTACATTATTGTAGTGAGGTTATGAAGTCTAATAAAATCTTCAATGTTTTCATATATTGACAATTGCTTTCTATGGCATGTATAAATCAATAACATAGATAGGAATATGATACCAAATGAAGATTTGATTGTGATGTATGGCAAAACAACCCTTCTAGAACTATCTTTACCTGATTGCACTCTTTGATATATTAACACTATAGTCAAAATGATTGTCAAGAGTGGTTGAATCTAAATCCATCCCCACTATTTGGCATATATAGCCCTACAAATGTGTAATTTCATAAATGTAAAAAATGGTCAATCACAAAAATATAGATACTACTTGGATTAAAAATGGAAGTGGTGCATAAGAAATTCAATATTTAAGAATATATATATAAATATAATTTATTCTTTATGCTAGATTTCTACAAGTTACTTGAATAATATTAAATATAAATAATAAACCAAATAATGGAGTCAGGTTAGAGCCTTACCAAATCCAGACATAGTAGAGTTACTTGGCTATTCATACAAGTTTAGACTACTAGAATCTAAACTAAAGTGCATAGCAGATGCACTAAAGATAGAAAGAGGGGAGAAGAAGAATGAAAACTAAGAAAGAATTGTTTACTTTAGGGTGAGTTCTTTTTTCAAGCACCCTCGCCTATTTTAATGAAGGGGAGGCCACTACAAAAAAAAAAAACCCAATTAACATGAAATCACCTCATTGTCGAGGCAATAACTAATTGGAATAATTACTATAATTGTGGAGGAATATTTCTTATTTTATAATTCAATGATAAATCAATCACTACTCTTAATTTTTGATTCTGCTCAACCGTTATTATTAGAATTGTAACATTTCAAATTTTTAAGACTCAAATCTATTTTAAAATAAAATATTATAGTTAATTTAAAATTAAGAATAATTTAATAAAAGTTTAGAGTTCAAATTTTACTGAGCAGAAGTTTTGTTTATTTTATTTTTTAACTATGGGAAAAATTATCAAAAGTTGACCCAGGCTTTTGTGTTATAACAAAAAGATTTGGGTCCTTTCTTGTAATTTTCCCTAACATGTTTAGATCAGTTTTTTTTTAAGAGAAGGAACACAAAAATGAAATAAAAAAAACGAAAGAAAAGAAATGACACAAGAAGCAATTCACAAAACAAAGAGCACGAGAGAGAGAGAAAGAGAGAGAGGAATAGAGCGGAGGAAGGAAGAGAGGAGCTAGAGAGGGGATCCAAAAGGCTTTAAGGCCATTGTGACCTTAGCTATATGATAAGTAAACTTTCTACTTCAATTCTCTTCCTTTCCTTTTGTTTTTCTTCAATTTTTGGAGAGAGAAAATTTCTAATTTTGATCCCAAAGACTTTATTCTTGTAAGCTTTGGTTTCTTTGAGTCTTTAGGAGGTTATTTGAGTTTCTATATGATGCTCTAATATTTTGAGTAGGCAATTGGATGGAAAAAGAGAGTTTTAAGGCAAAAATAAACCTGAAGCGATTGAGTTTCTTTTTAATGGTTAAGGCTATTGATTTAGTTATAATTATGCTATTTGAATTCCATAAGATTTAAATTAAGCTTTGGTTTTCATTATAAGGACTAATTGTGAAAGTTGGTAACACTAAGTGAAGGCTATTGGTTGCTTAAAAATTATATGGTTTAGAAATTGGCCTAGTGGTGGTGGCTAATAAATGGTTTTAGTGGTTAAGTGGTATTAGGTGAATTGTTGGTTTAATATATGGTCCATTGAGATGGATTATAGCTCATTGACCCAAGTTGTATGGTATGAGTTATATTCTTCTTTTATGCTATTTGCCATGATAAATGATGTGGATCATTTTATATTGTAGGGATTGTTGGTAGAATTTGTTCGAAAGTTAAGGGATAAGTCAAGTCATCATTTTTATACAAGGGGAAACCCTTTGGTGCAAAAAAGTTGAGATAGCAGGAAAAATTTATATTTCTTATTATTTTATTTAGCTATTTTAATAAATATTACTGGCTATCAAGCACTACATGTTGTAAATGATTAAATTCAATTAATTGTATTTTATACGGATTTAGGGGTACTACTTGGATAATAGTGCATATATGTTTTCTATTTGTTTAACAATAATGTTTTTATAGAAACAAGGTTGCTTGCATGCATTGTAATTATAGAGAATGAAAGTTGTACTCAAGAAGGTGTAACTGGGTTAGGTACCTTAGATGGCTTAAGGAACTATTTAAGGAGGAGTGATATATGTAATGTCCGCCTTGACATTACTGATATTCACCACCACAATCACAACAAATAATGATAATTAGGAGCTATATATTGCTCCTAAGCTCACAGTAAATACAAAAGGGTTAAAGTTAATAAAAAATTAAAAATAATTTGAAATACTTGAGATTTCATGAAAACCCTCCAAATAGGTAGTTTGAGCTCAAACTTAATGATTTATAAAGATATAGGAAGCATGAAAAAGTTTGGGAAGTAAAATAGTTGAAAGTAGGGCCAAAAATGTCATTTTTACGCAATCTAGTAATTATGCCGTGGCATGTGGCCCATATGTCGTGGCATATGACATAGAAAGATCAATTCGTTGCTATACCATATGCTACGGCATACGCAATTTATGCCGCAGCGTAAATGTCAATAGCATTTTTGCTGTCATACAGCTTTTTAGGATGAAATTTTGATGTGCTCCATTTTCACATCTGATATCCGATTGGAGTGATTTAAGTACCCACACGAAGCTTAGTTGATAATGAACTAATGGTATAAGTTTCATTATGATCTGACAACATATGTGAGATTTGAATACCCGAATGCAAAAGTCAGATTTTATAACCAATGTAGGGCATCCAAGTGCCAAATCTTAAAACTTATACCATTAACTCATTTGGGGCTTGAACTAAGTCTAATGGACTATTATACACCTGATTAAATAGATAAACAACCATTACCACATCAAAACTAAGATTTGGCCACCCTATGCCCCAATATCATCTAATGGGGCTAGTCACCGCATTTCCCTATATAATCGCTACTTGGCCAAATCATCACCATAATTCACATCTATTTATCACCACATACACTTGTAATAGTATTTAGCCTAATCTCACAATGTTTCATCAAACATTCCCCCTTAGGCCACTCTATTACAAATTTACATAATGCATACAAATCACCACATCTTGCACTTATAACAACAATTAGCCTTTACCACAAGTGATATTATCTACAATCACTTTAGGCTAATTTATCACAGTACACATTACTATAAGTGCAATATTCAAACCTAACACATTCATATATACATCATGCTTGTACTAATATATTAGCCCTACACACATGAACATCAACACTCATATCAAGGCTAACATATCAAAATATCATACAAGCATGCATCCAAAATATGCAATATTCTAAATTGGCAACTCAACTTATATACATCATTATTTACAACAAAAACATAGGGCATTATAAAGAAAGTAGACAAGCTACTATTAGCCCAACTCTTTCCCTTGTCCTCTCTTAACCTTTGAACTTGGAAAAATGTAAATCAATGGGGTAAGACAATGTCTCAGTAACCAAATATTCTACACTATTGATCAACAAGTAATGATATAATAACTATCACCATACATAAGCAACATATTATAATTCACAACAAACATATGACAAGTATAGATAAGAAATTCCATCCAATCCTCCATTACTCCCTAATTGAATTCGTAGGCATTTATATTGGACCAACCCCCGAATGATTAGTCCTTCCTCACCTTACATGGGAATAATTACCTGGCCAAGGTATTATCCCATGTTTGGACTATGAATTTTCCCTTACTGCAAATAGCTAAAGTGTCATTGACTCCAACTCTGCACCTTTAGAGGTACTAAGGAGTGCCTAAAATGATTGCCCAAACTACTCATAATTGTAGTCTCGAATATGTGCCACACCTGGCGTCCCAAGATGTTAGCAATACCATATGAATTTTTCACCACTATTTCACCACTTTTCTCCACAATATCTACCCCTTATAATATAAATCACCACGTATGCATGAACAATTCATCATAATGCCATGCATGCACATTACCATGTAAAAGGATATTAATCACCACTTTCTTTCATGCACTTGTCACACACATATGCACATGTACTTTGCAAACATCTACTAATGTACAACTATGTCTTATCTTAATTATGTTTATAGTTTCATAAAACATGTTCATATGAATATAATGCATATTATGCACATGTAACTACTTGTACATGCTTAAATTGATTAATAAATACTCTAGACTATTCAGTTACTTTAACCCCTTTTATTAATAAAAGGGTTACCCATAGTCCATGTATGCTCTTATCTCTTCCTTAACCTCAAGGAGGTCTTAATTACCAAAATCTACAACATACGCACCATATGTTAGCTTTTAAGCCCTAGCATAAGTATTCTATAGCTAAGTTTAGTTAAATTTAGCTACTCAAAAATTCCTAAATTCATTATTGAGCTATTCAAAGCTATAACTACTCATAGTATCTTCATTTAGGAACAACAAACTAACTTGTATCATTACTCAACTCTTACAACTTCAAAACTCTCAATTTATAGTTAGGGTTCATTCAACCTTTTTAATCTACCACTCAAAATCTTTATGTTAACACTTATTCAACTCAAACAAGCTTAAATCAAACTCCCACAACCACATACAAGACCTAGGGTTCGAGTGTAATACCCTTCCAACTCAGAACCCAACCTCCCATTCTCAAAAATCTAAGAAAACTAAGGTAGATAGGTAGAGAAGGTTGTTAGAAAGCTTACCTATATGATTGAAGGTCTAAACAAGCCTCTAATCTTGGCCAAATCCAAGCCCTAATAGAGCCTCCATCATTCTCCTTTGTGCCCTAACTTTTCCTAAAGTTTCCTTATATTTTTCTGTTGATTTTCACACTTGAATTTGCAGCTTTGTGCATTACACCACGGCATAATGTGTTTATGCTGTAACATAAAATAGTGAGCTCAATCTCACTTGTATCATTTCGTCTTGTCCCAATCCAATCCAACTTCAACCTTAGCCCTTTCTTAGAGCTATCTAATGATCCAAAATGTCAATTAGCAACTTGAGAACATGGTTAACATAATTAATCTATTAATTCACTAATTTACCCTTAATTAGCAATTAATTTCCATATCTAAAACTTAGGATGTTACAATATATATTATATTACCTCAGAGTGTTGAAGTGGTCAATACTCAGAAAAGGTAGACAAGAGTGAAAGGCATGATCTCGGTGGAAGTTCACCATTGGGGAGGTGTGGACTTATGATATTTTATGGCACACTGCCAGTAATCAGTGTTACCTTTTGTATTGTGAGCTTAGTGTACTAAAGTGGTTAGTGAATTGAGTGTTTGACACCTCTTAGTGGGGGAGGGAATCCAAAATATGAAGTGTGAGGTTGAGTGCCTAGGCCAAGGTAGCCCTCACATGAAGAGTAAGTCAGGCTAGCTCTACGAGGGAGTTAGCTTCAAATTCTCAAGATTCATGTCGAAGGAGCACAGGTGGTTAGGTAGATTCGATCATGCCTTAGATTATGTTTTGTACCTGTGGAGGTACAAGTGAGTATAAGGTTTACTGTGAGCTAAAGAGTACTAGGGGGCTTTCTATCGGTCAAGAAAGGTCATATCGTCCTATGTCATGCATTCATGCATTTTAAATGACTAAATTATATATTATGTTTAATCTATTATTTATTTATTCAACTATGGCTTACTTTATAATAATAAATGTAGATTTCTCTGTTATTGAGATTGTGGTGGTTTAACCCATTTCCTTTCAATATTTTTAGGTCTAGACAATGGATCCAATTGTGGACGAGGAAAGGAGCAAAACTAGGGGTGTGTTGTGGATTGTAAAGAACTACAACCTTTTTCTTTTGAACAAATATACTGTAATGTATTTAGGATTAGGATTCCAGTAGGATATAATTTTATATGTGTGTGTGTGAATATGAGTGGATTATGTGCTTGTGTATGAATTTTTGCTGCTTGTAGACTTGTGGCTTAGAAACTTGGTTATGGTATGTAGTTTTGATGGATTCATTTGGTAGACCAAGTTCTCACCGCAAGAAAATGTTTATTTTGATATGTATATGAATATATGTGATTCTACAAGCAAATGTAAAGTGGTTGCATTGCGAATGGTGTTACTATAGGTAAACATACACCTTGGATAGAGAGAGTAGGTACGTGGGCCTCATAGGGATCTCTATGTTAAGTGAAAATATTTAGCACTTGTACTTATATGAGTATATGGTGTATGAATTAGTTTTTGGCCACTCTTATGTGATTTGTGAATTTTGAGGCTTAGGATCTATTTTGAAAAATAATACCCAAAAGGTCAAATTTTGATATATATATATATATATATAAGGGGTTAGGGTCCATATATTTTACTCCTTAGACCTAGATATAATTATAAAATTAGCACATCCATTTTAAAAATTAACAAAACATCCTGCACTTTTAAATGTTGCAAAATGCCTTTTGAACAACACTTCTTCAGATTTATTTGTTACAATTCAAAATTAAAGACAAGTGTTTCGGGATTGTGCCAATTTATATTTTATAAGAATGTCTTGTCAAGTTCAAGGCTTGAAGTAGTTCTTTCTTATATATGCAAATAAATCTTTGGTCAAGTTCAAGCCTACATAAGCGTTTGTATTATTATTATTATTCTTTTACTAGTTAACCAACTTTACTAAGGCTTCAATTCGAGAGGCCAAATTACAAATTTGATTAATTAAATTAACTTGACCTATGCATAATGTAAGCGATATTCAATTTTTTAAATGAAAGAAATTGAAAAACCATTGGACTATTGCTTGAGAACATTTATGGGAATTTGGCCTATGTCCATCTTAATAATGCTTATTTAAATAAGACATATAATGTTTTGGCCAAAATAATAATAATAATAATAATAATAATAATAATAATAATAATAATAATAATAAGACATATAGTGGTCAAAAAAGGAAAGGACGGCTGGTCAATACGCTAAACATAGACAACATTTACATAATTTTTTTCATGAGAAAACATTATACATATGAAAATAAGGGCTTAGGTTAGTTGTTCGCTTAATTTTTTTCGTTTAGATTAATTTTTAACTTCTAATTTTTTTATTTTTATTTCTTCTTCAACACATTCATGCATTAAGAAATCATTTTGAAATAAAGGAAAATATGGCATTGATAATGAAAAGTTAAGAATTCAACTTAAAATGAATATATTCAATATAGGTTTAGACAAAGTGATGAACTTAAAATAGATATCCTTAAAAAATAAACGAGTTACTTGAAAGACTAAAATAATATATGTTAAACAAAAAATATAAAAAAAAACATAGAATAACATAATAAATTATAGAGAACCTTACCTTTATAAATTCCGCAGAGAAAATCTGTAAGAAAATTTTATCAGAGTCAACCAAGGCTAGAATGTGCACAACAACAAAAAAAGTTAGGACATTTGGACAAGACTTATATATATATATATATATATATACAATTAGCCTCATATACATAACCATTAAAGTGCAAATTTACCCCTGAAATATCACACTAGGGGCAATTGATATCTTTACACTCGCCGAAACATAGGCTCTTGGGGATTGTTATATGCCATTCGTCTTTCCTGGTTTTATTTAATTGGAAAACCTCACAGAACACGAACTCAGTAAATCTCACAAAACTTCCGAGAAGATTTCACTCACAGAAGGAAATAACGCTCAAAAGACCCTCACACACTCACCGAAGAGGAAGGCGCTCTCGCTCACTGAGAGAGAAAGCTCTCGCATACCGAGAGAGAGTAGAGGCCACTGACTGTGGTAAGTTGATCGAAGTAAGTGTTATATATATATATATATATATGTAGCCTTCCTTTTTCTTTTTCCTTTTTTCAATTTTTATCAAGCACACACTGTTGATATCTTTGCGATGTAAGTGTCTGCTTGATGAATTCTAGTGTATATAATTAACTTTTTCCGTATGAAATAGATTTACAAAGTGCAGTCCTTAACTTTATGAAATCTTCGTTATTATCAGGTCATATTTGGTTCTTCAGGGCTATCAAAAGATGTGCTGTCATAAAATACTCCGGAATGCTTAAGCTCATAGATTGTTATCCTTGTGCCTTCTTATTTTACATTTAGTGCTTCAAAACCCTTCATTGGTCAGAACTTACAGCCCTTTATATTATAGATTGCCCTTTCTAGAACTATCGGCCACCATCATTGATACCAATTAATTATCGCCTATTCAAATTCAAATTGGATAGGAAAATCTCTCCCACAAGGTATTATTGAGGTGGAAGAATCAACTCACTTAAAAATCTCAAAGATACTAGTATTGCATACTTCTAAACGTGGGATCTAGGCCTAAGTCTATCAAGTATCAAATTTTTATGGCCCCACTACTACAAAAAAGAGAACATTGGATGGTTATTTTTCCCTATCTTGGATGGTTATGAACCGTTCAATATGAGACCGTCATATATTGATAAAAATAAATATTAGACGGTTCAAAGACCCATCCAATATAGTATCAAAATTGTGGCACAGGTTAAAAATATATTGGATGGTTATTTTTAAGAACCGTCTAATATATGGATATATTGGATGGTTCTAGTCATAATCATCCAATATACTAATACATATTGGATGATTTTGATCATAACTGTCTAATATAATAATATATTGGACGGTTATAGTAAATAACCGTCTAATATATTGCAATTCTTTTTAAATATGCTTGCTGCATTTCTTGCAGCCCCGCTGTAATAGTATAATGCAAATATAGACTAGTCCAATCCAATTCAGTCTAATTCATAATTATATTAAATTAAATTGAATTATAGTAAAATAACAATTTTATTAAAATAAAAAAAATTTGTTACCTATACAATTACTCAACATAATACTAAGTAAAACAAAGCTGTTTGCTAGACTAAACCAAAATTGTTCTATATTATAAAAACCAAAATGAAAACGTATAATTTACTTATTTTTGACCCATAGTCGGAAAATATACTCACAACATTCCTCAATAACTTCGTTGATGTGATGATCCTCGAATTCTTCACAATATGAATTGAGATAATACTGCAATAATGTAATATGACAACAAGTTAATTATTTCAACAAATTAAAATTCATAATCACATATAATTTAATGTAAATAACATTCATACTACAGGGGGGATTAGAGTCATCCCATGAGTGATAATGTCTTTAAGAAATCTCATGACACAATATCCACAATTCTCGCTATATGCTATTTGTCATAGGCACTGCATAGAAAAACTAATAAATATGTTATTGAATTAATTATAAAATTAAAATTGATTGTTAAAATTAGTAGTGAGAAGTACCTTTATTATTTTCCAATTAGAGTAGGTTAGATCATATGACTTGTACCTTAATGATATAGGCAAGTTCTTTTTGATGTGATAAAGCACCACAGCCTTGATAAGAAAGAAAATAAGTTAAAATTAGAAATTTAAAATGAAAAAATATAAAAATATTAATCAAAATATAAACTTACAAATTAAATAAATAATTCCATCATATTTTGTCTATTATTTAGCTACCCATTAGCAGAATCCAAGTAGTAAAACTTTGCAGTTTTAACAACAGCCAGCATAATGCCGATCAACATCCAGTAGCTCCTAAAACAATTTGAAAACACATGTTATGAAACTTAAAATGACAAGATAAATTAAATAAATTAGGATACCACTGAACTTACCCTTGTACAAAAGGTACCAGAAATAATGTCCCCGCAGTAGGGTTTTTTGCCTTGAAGTACTTTGCTAATTGGTGTATAAAGGTGTCCCTGCATCATTTCTCAACCTCTCAAGTATTTCTGGACAATCCTAGAGTTCCTTTTCAACAGCATTAGTCATCTCTTCAACACGATCATCCTCGTTTATACTTGTTTTGAAATCATGTGACATGTACGTATTGCTATACCCATAGCTTCTATCGGTTGTATCCCTCGACTCATCATGCTTATGCCAACATGTATAAATATGATCAATTCCAAAACACACTAAATGATCTTCCAACTCGCTCGCACTAACCCACTTCAAGAGGCCACATTTTATACAAGGGCACATAATGCTATTATGGTTTGCCTCATACTCTAGTGCGAATCTAATGAACTCCTTCACCCCATCGACATATTATTGTGTGACTCTATTTGCAGACATCCATTTCTTGTCCATAATCTCTCTCAATCTAATAAGAATTGTTGAGAGAAATGATATTAGTGACTCAATCATATTGAAAGAGTTATTTTAATGAATATATTAATTACTAACTCAATCAATCATGAGCCACATGCTTTCACACACACACACATATAAACCATCCCTTTCTAAGATAATTAAATTTAAGATAATACTTACAATTATATTAAATTAATTGTAAGTATTTTATCTTGTCTGAAAACTTGCCAACAAGTGAATTCTTTTATTTATAAATTATAAATAATTTATAACATTTCTTTTTATAATTTCTTTAGGCATTGTATTTGATTATATATATATAATCCAAACAACATTAGGGCCTATGTGTTTAACATTAAAGAGATTAGAAATTAGAAAAGAGATTTATTTTGTAAACATTTTAAAAAAATTATAAATTATTTTATGTTGGTTACAATCATAAAAAACATTTTTACTTATAATAATAAGTAATATATATATATATATATATATATTTCAATATTAACATTAATATATAGGTCTAACTATTATAAAAATTATATATCATTAGTTTATAAAAACTGATTTCATTGAAATTTTCTACCCCTATTAAAAACAAATAAAAAATTTTCTTGTATAAAAAAATTACCTTTTAATTTTAAAAAATTAAATAAAATGGCACTTAAAATGCCAAACTATTAATTTCAAATAAAAATTTGGCAACATAACGGCATAAAAATGAAATTTTCCTAAGCATTTTGCCCTCATTCCAATCACATTATCATCATCATCAAAAATCCAATATCACATGTTATTTAAAACTACAAATTACACATAAGTAACAATTTCGAGTAAGCTAAAAGTGCTCATATATAATTTCAATCACCATGAAACTTCATATACTACTCAATCATCAATCAAAGAATCAAACGATAAATTTTTTTCACTAAAACTAGTTAAATATTGTTCAAACAAAAAATACATAAAAAATAGGTAATAATTTCGGATAAAAATAAAAACTAAATATAACTCTCTTCTAATCTTATATTATTAGTCTAACATGCATTTTCAAGTGACCCATAACTTAAATTTTATGTGGGTTCTTGCCAAAGGTTATTTTTTTTCTATGAAGCATTTCACCGAACAGCTTGCGTGTGAAACTAATAACACTCAAAATTAATATAATCTAATCTAACAAACTAAAAGCTTAATCAAGAATGAGTAATCCATACAATAATCAAATACAAAAATAAAGTTAAATCATTTTAGAGAGTAAGAGATTTAGAAAAAATGACAAGAGAAAATGCAAGTACTTATGAAATGGGGGGCATGAGGAGAGACAAGAGTTATGGGAGACGAGTCTTTGGTGGCAGAGCAAGAGAAGAGAGGCGAGGGAGAGATCAATGGTCAAAATGAGAGGAGAGGAGACTGGAGGAGAGACGCCAAAAGCAGATCTGGCACTGGAGGGAGAGAGGATGCCGAAAATGAAACTGAACTTGGAAGCTAATATAAAAGCACATATTGGACGATTAAAATATTAACCTCCAATATTAATAAGCTTTATTGGACGGTTATTCATAATAACTGTCCAATAAAGTGTTATTCATAATAACTGTCCAATAAAGTCTTAAAAAAATTATGCAAAACTAAAAAATTTAAACATATATTGGGTGATTTTAAAAATAACCGTCCAATATATCTCTTATATTGGATAGTGATTTATTGAACCATCCAAAATTATAATTTATTAAACAGTTATAATTATAACTATCCAATAAGGCCATCATATATACTCATTTCTATAGTAGTACCCTCTCACTACAGCAAAAAAATGACTTTTGGCGGCAACAAAAATGTTGCCGCTAAAAGTCAACATTTAGTGGTGATATTGTATTACTACTACAAGCCGCTACCCAAAATATATCTTTAACGGTGACTTTTAAATGTTGCCGTCAAAGGGCCCCTTTTAGTGGCAACATTTTGTTGCCTTTAAAAGTACTTTCATAAAAATAATTAAAACTAATTTATACAATTACTTTTAGTGGCGAAAAAATATTTTCATAAAAAATAATTCAAAATTAAAAATAATTTATGTAATTACCTTTAGCGTATTTTTATAAAAAGTAATTAAAAAATTTAAAATAATTTATGTAATATTACTTTTAGTGGCAACAGGTTGTCATCACCAAAAGTATTTTCATAAAAAAATTTAAAAATATCTTTATAAATATTAATTTACATAATTACTTTTAGCGGAAAAATTTATTGCCGCTAAAGGTATTTATATATAAAATGAGAAATAAATTATATATAAGATCATTATTAAAATACTAGCTTAACAAGATCATTATTTTTAATTATTGATCTTATTTTAATGATTACATTTAAAAACATTTCTTATGGATTTAAGCTAAGTTATATATAAATTATAAATGAATTATTTTTTATAATTTTTTATGAATTATTTCAAAAAAATTCTTTAAATTATAATAAGGCTAAGTTATAGTACATAAATACTTAATTACTTTCATACATATAAATAAATAGTATTAGAATATTAAAGTTGTATAGATGTTGTAAGATGCAATGGCATTATAGACTACCTGACACATTGTGCACTTGATGCTCGGCTTGGTATATACATGGTATCTACTCCATCTGCTAAGCTCTACTTTTCACTACCACAGGATTATTTAAATAAAACACTCCATATTTAATGATTATTTAAAATAAAAAAAAATTAAAATAGGTAAAGAATACTTGACAGTTTTTAACCATCAAGTAAAGTTGGTTGTAATATACGTTACACTGTTACTTGACAGTTAAAAACTGTAAGATATTAATAAAAATAAGCATCAGGTATGGGGGCATTCTGTTATAGCGTTTCCTCATTGGGTTCTTGTTCTTCAAATTACTCAAATTGTTTAATTTATTAATGTTAAATTTGTTGGGATTATTATTGGATGAGAATTATAAAGTTGATCATTTAATTTATGTTAATATTTGAATTATGGATGAAATTTTGTATAAAGTTATTAACATTTATTTATTTTAAATTCTAAAGCTATTAGAAGTATTTCCTATTATCTTGAGATTGACTTTGTTAAAGAGACTTTAATGGAAGTCTAAATTAATCTAGATGAAGTGAAGACAAGATTCTTTCTATTTTGACTATGAAATATCCACTTAGATTTTTAATTTATATATTTTTGTTTAGCATCTATTTTCAGTTTATCACATGTCCACCCATTTTCTATCTCAAAGATAATAAAGAATAATTATTCAAAATGACTATTAACAAAATTTATATGATTAAAATAAATTTTTTATTAAAATATTTTTTAAGATAATTGAAAAATTGTAGATAAAATCTATTTTTAACAAAAGAAGGGGAAGCATTTAACTTGGAAAAAGATAAAAGTTTAATCATTTATTAATTAATTTTTGAGAAAAACATGAAAAAAAAAGTAAAAGATATATATTTAATGTAAACTAATATAATACATACTTATAAATAAATTATATATTTAATTATTTTCATTTAAAAATAAAATTTAAAATTGGTTAAAATGTTTATATGAAACTTATTTAATATATAAAAATTATTTCATTTTAAGTTCATTTTCCTAGCAAAAATAATATTTGCTATAACAAAAATAATATTTTATTAAAAATATAATCCACACACACTCACTCACTCATATAAATTATGTTATCATATTAATAAATGAAAATAAAATAGGAAAAATGATAAAAATCCATTTAAATTATGTAAATGACAGAATAGTTTTTACAAAATGGCATAATTCTCTTGGAGTCCCAAGGTTTGTTTTTGTCATTAGAGAATTATAGAAAATGACACTTTTGCCTTTTATTCATATTAAAAAAATTCACAACTTTCTATTCACAACTTTTGTTCATATATAACAACTTTTTTTGCTAAGTTCACAACAATTCAATAGTCATTCACAACTCCGCATCTACAGGTCTTGATATACATCAAGTGTTGAAAATTTCATAACTTTTCATCTACAACTTTTGTTCCCATATAAAAAGTTTTGTTTCTAAATTCACAATAATTCAATAGTTATTCACAACTCCACACATGCAGGTCCTAATATGCATCAGGTGTTGAAAATTCACAACTTTTTATTCATAACTTTTGTTCCTATATTAACAACTTTTGTTTCTAAATTTGCAAAAATTCAATAGTCATTCACAACTCCAAAGATTTTTGTTTTATTTGAGGGAAATTTGATCATTTCTTTTAATTCCCTAATGACAAAAAAATTCCATGAGACTTTAGGGGAATTATGTCATTTTGTGGAATCAATTTATTATTTACATAATTTAAATGAATGTTTTTGTCATTTTTCCAATAAAATATAATATATATGTATATATTTCTAATAATATATTAATTGATATACATGTATCTAGTTAAATAATATATATTTAATTTTGTATATAATAATTGTAGGTGTATTTTAATTTAATTGGAAAAATAGAAGGACTTAAGGCTTAGGAGGTGGAGGTCATCGGTTCAAATCCTAGCTTAGTCATATTTCACAATGAATATGTGACGTGACAAGTGATGGCAATGTGGTGTGACATGGCATGTGCTGTGGCATAAAGAGGTGAACACATGGCAGGTGATGTGGCAAAGGTTAGTTGACATGGCATGAAGAAGCGTTGACGTAACAAGAGATGGTTATTTTATTTTATATTTTTTTAAAAAATGAAGTCACCGCCAAAAGTCACCACTACAGGTTTTTAGTGGAGACTATTCATAGTCAAAAGGTTACTACTAAAAGTCTGGTCTCTAATAGTTTTTGGCAGCGACAAACATAGTTGCTGCCGTATATTGGGGTATTAGGAAACATTATTTAAATCAAATTCCATATATGATATTTTTAAAAAAGAAATACTATCACATTCATTCATTCAACCCTAATGCTAAAGCATATAATTGCATAAATTTTTTTATAGGTTCACAAACCTCTAATGCCCTACAATGCTACATGTAATTCCACAATTTTCAATAGTTGTTTTTCTTTGATGGTAAAAAAAAAAGGTTGTTTTTCTTTTTCTTTTTTTCAATTTTTTCATTAGTTTTTATATAAAATAAGAGATATTTTATTATCTTATGACAATGAAATGATAAGGTTTTTCATTTTTTTAATAATAATAAATTCATAATTTTAGGTATTTTTTTACAAATCATAAAAAAATATAAAAATATATTATTTTATCACCATAAGATATCAAAATATCTTTCATTTTATACAAAATTTAATAATCAAAAGAAAAACCTAATTAGTAGATTGGGGCATTATGTCCTAGGCTTGCTTTCTTATATCGATTTAATAAGAATGAATGTATTTTATATATATATATATATATATTATCACTCTCCCACACACTAGTAAAAATAAGTAGAACTAAACCCCCATATCTATACCGATTATTATGCATACGGTGTAGAAAAAAGAGGCAGTTGCATTTTCATAAAAAAATTGGAATTGCATTAATAGCTACACCGATTATTAGAGTAACCAATGTAGATAGATTTTTAATTTTAAAAAAATAAATATTTTAACATATCTACACTGGTTACAAATAATAATCGGTGTAGATATGTATTATTATGTTTTTTCTATTTTTTAATGTTTAGATATCTACACCAGGTGTTCCTACTAACCGATGTAGATATATTTTATAATTTTTATAATTTTTTATTTTAACATATCTACACTGGGTATACATTACAACCAGTGAAGATATGAATTGTTATGTTTTTTCTATTTTTAACTTTAGATATCTACACCGGGTATTCCTAATAATTGGTGTAGATATTTCATTTAAACCTCACACCCCCATCAGTCTTTCCTTCTTCTTCTTCTTCTTCTCGGATTGTCCTCATCTCCTCTCACCCTCACACTACTCTCTTTAGTTCCTTGATTTCAGACTCGTCTTCTCGCACTCGCACAAGATGGCTGAGAGTCTATGACCTGTCCCTTCTTCTCGCACTCATCTTCTTTGCTCAATTTCTCCCTTGTTCACTTGAGTCATGGGTCATATTTCTACCTCAGTTGTCATCACCTCCCCACTTGCTTTTCTCCATCAGGTATTCTTCCTTCAGCTCATTCAAAGCTCTCCTCGAAATCTACTAGACTGCTTAGAAGTAATTTTCATTTTATTCCCTTAATTCTCAATATATTTTTTGGTTCGTTGTGTTTTCTCTAAGGGTTCTGTCACATTCCCTGTCACAATCCCTTGTAGCTATTTTTTTATTTTAAGTAAATTTTTACCTATGTCTGGACTGACTTTGGAGGTTCATGTAAAGAAATCCATAAAAATAACAATGTAACACTTGATAATATGTTGTTTAGTTTACAATTAAATTGAAGAGAAAAAAATCTCAAAAAAAAAAACCAAAAGCTTACACAGATAAAAGTAAAATACTTCAACCTATCCAGTACTATCTTGATCCCTTAAAAAAAAAGCCTCTCTATTTTGAAAACCTACACAAACTTCTCTCAAAAACCAACACAAACCTCCCTTACTTTCCAAATTTTTCACAATTTCCTTGTTAAATAAAATTCAGGTATGCTTGAAGCATTTTAATCTGTAAACAAGTTGATAGCTAACCTCTAACTCTATTGGTTTCTGTAGCAAGCTTCCAAATAACTCGAAATACATATTACATATAATTTGAGCTCACATCACATGCCTAAACATTTAGCTTTTCATTTAGTCTATATGAAGCACTACAAATTGTATTAGCTTTTCATTTCCCTAGTTATAACAAACTGCTGTGATTGCATCACTAATTTATTTTTTGTACGTTGGTGGAGTGTTAGTAGAGGTCTAAGGCCATTAGGCATTGCATGCGACTTTGTTTTGTTTAATGAATATTATTTTCTTCTTGTATTTTTAATTGTAAATTTAATTGGAAAGTCTAACTTTTAGGAAAGATACTACCGAATTTTTTTAAACTTATTGTTTTAACCCTTTCCTCTGTATGGAAAGGGCCAAAAAATAGAGTTAGCTTCCCTCATATTTATTAGATAGGAGGGAATCCAACTTTAACAAATATTCTAAAAAAATTAGAAATTTTTTTGTTAGCATGCTTATTTCTTATTTTTTAATATGTAACTCATTGTTTGGCCCTATCTTAATAGATTTAGTAATAATCCATGAACTTTGTCATGTTTTGGGAAGACAAATTAAACATGGATCCTAGTTGGATAGATGCCAAATGAACGAGCTTAGAGTATGCTAATGGGTTTAAGGGATTTCTAGAATTTGCTTAGAATAATGCTGAAGATGATAGTGAGAGGTCTTATTATCCTTATAGGAATTTTTTGAATCAGAGGCAGCTAAGCATAGATAAGATATATGAACACTTCATTTGTGAAGGGTTTCTCAAAGTTATAGAGTATAGATATGGCATAGTGAAAGACTAAACATGCCAACGTCGAGCGCATCTCAAGCGCGAGATGTCGATGATGATGATGATGATAATAATGATGATATGGTTGATTGGTTGGAGGACATGATTTATGAAGTGGATAAAGAGGCCTTTACGCAATCCCTAGCATAGAATAATATGTGCAGTGATGCAAATACACCTTTACACTAGGGTGTGAGGAATATAGTTGGTTGAAAGCAGTGTTGGAATTGGTGAACTTGAAAGCTAGATCTAGATGGAGCAATAAGAGTTTCACACAAATGGTGGAGTTGTTGAAATTAATGCTTCCGAAGGAAAATGTTTGCTGGTTCATTATTATAAGGCAAAGAAAATTCTATACCTACTCGAATGGAGTTTAAGAAAATACATGCATGCCCAAATGATTGCATACTATATAGGAAAGAATGTAAAGAAAAGCAAAAGTGTCCGGTATGTGAGATGCAAAGGTACAGAGAGAACAATGCTCCTGCGAAGGTACTCTAGTATGTTCTAATTATACCAAGGTTTAAGCAATTGTTTGCTAATGAAAAGGAGGCAAAGATTTTGAGATGGCATGTGAATGAGAGGATTTTTTGATGGAAAGCTTCGACATTTAGAAAATTTAAACAATGAAAGAAAATTAACAAATTGTTCCCTAAGTTCGGCAATGATCCAAGGAACCTCAAGCTTGGACTTAGTACGGATGGCATGAATCCTTATGGTAGCCTTAGCAACATAAATAGTTTATGGCCCATTCTATTGATAATTTACAACTTATCTCCTATATTGTGCATGCAACGTAAGTATATCATGTTGTCTATGTTCATTTCAGGACAAAAACAATCGGGGAATGACATTAATGTTTACCTAATACTCTTGATCAAAGACTTGAAAAAGCTATAGGAGGTGGGTGTGAAAGTGTTCGACGCAAATCAAAAGGAGGTATTCAAGCTGCATGCAATGTTCTTTTGCATCATAAATGACTTTCCCGCATACAAAAACTTGTTTGGTTATAGCATTAAGGGGTATAAAGCATATCCAATTTGTGAAGCAAGCACATGCTATCATTAACTTTATCATGGAAAAAAGATAGTTTATCTTGGCCAAAGAAGATTTCTTGAAGAGGGACATCATTATTGTAAAATGAGGAAAGCTTTTTTTTAGCGGGCAAGAGCATAGAACTACCCCGAAGCCATTGACAAGAGAGCAAGTTTATCAATTGGTGAAAGACATCAATGTTACCTTTAGTAAAACTATAAAGAGTGATGAGAAAATATTTAGAAAAAGAGGCCTATCTTCTTTAACTTTCCTTATTGGTGTTATCTTGATGTAAGGCATTGTATTAATGTCATGTATGTGGAAAAGAACGTGTGTGATAGTATTGTTGGAACACTTCTTGACATACTGGGTAAGTCTAAGAACGGTGTGAAGGTAAGTTGGATTTGGTGGATATAAAAATTAATGAGAACTTACATTTAAGACCAGATAATAAGAGGACTTATTATCCCCCAGCTAAGCATATTTTATGCAAGGATGAGAAAAGAAGCTTTTGTGACTGCTTATACGACATGAAAGTTCCCTCAGGGTATTCTTTAAATTTTAAAAAGCTTGTATCGATAAAGGATTCAAAATTAGTAGGCCTCATAGTCTCCTGATTGTCATGTCTTAATGCAATAACTACTACTAATGGTTATTCAAGGCTTCTGGAAAGATGAATTGAGAGATATCATAATTAAAATTTTCTTTTTCTTCAATGCTATATGTCGTAAAGTCTATGACATTGAAGAATTAGATGAACTAGAAAATGAAGCATATCTTATCTTGTGCCAACTTGAAAAGCTCTTTCTTCCATTATTTTTTGACATTATGATATATTTAATTGTTCATTTAGTGAGAGGGATAAAGTTGTGTGGCCCTATTCATTTATGATGGATGTACCCAATTGAAAGAACAATGAAAGTCCTAAAAGGGTATGTGAAGAGCCCACGCTGTCTTGAAGCATCAATTGTTTAAAAATATGTCTTTAAGAAACAACAAAATTTTGTCAAGATTACTTAAATAATGTATGACCTATTGGGTTGCGATATTGTGATGTTAAAGATCATAGGCACAGTATATCTGTGAAGATGTTGATCCTTATGAATTGTAACAAGCACACTTACACGTTTTAAATAATGTTGATCAAGTTCATGACTATATAAATGTGCATAAAGAACTTGTGAGGGAGCAAAGCAATTGAATTAAGATGACTGAGTAAAGACTAATTAATAGGTATTTGTTCTACACAACGTCTCTAGACAATAGGAGTAATATGCAAAATAGTGGTGTTACACTATGGCCTCAGGCATGTACTTCTCAAGTGGGAAAGACTTGAATCCTTTATTCACATCCATGCCTTATTATGGGATTATTGAAGAGATCTGGGAGGTTGACTATATCAAATTTAGAATTTCTATTTTCAAATGTAAGTGGGTTGATGTGAAAAATAATTTTCATCAGGATAGTTTGGGATTTACATTGGTCAATTTGAATACTCTAAGTTTTGGCGATAAACCTTTTATTATGGTAGACCAAGCGAAACAAGTGTTTTATGTCACAGATCCAAGAAATGAAAGATGGTCAGTGGCTCTTAAAAGGAAAAGAAGGAGGTTAATATTGATGAGAAGGATTGTTTAAATTTTGATATTTTTGAGACTCCTTGCTTCTTAATAGGCTTGCCTGTACTGAATGTTGAAGATGAAGTGGATGATGAACATGGCACAAGAGATGATCGCTTTGAAGGGATATGGGAGAATATCACTATTTAAAACTATCTTAAAAGTTAGCTGTTTATTTATCATTATGTTTGATTATTTAATTAGTTATTTCTTTTACCATAAAAAATATTCATCATTATGTTTAATTTATTTATTCAATTTATTGATCACTTATGAATTTTTTTTATTGTCTAAATAGGATTATGGAAGATCAGAGTGTTAATCAGGGACAGCTTGACCCTTTTACTACTCCGATCGTGTCCACTACTAGTGATGAAGGTGTGCTTGCAATGGGAGACCAGACCCAAATTGTGGGTAGCAACCAATCTACATGAACGAGGAGACCTAAAAGTAGAACACAATTAAGAGAATTGGCTCTGAGTTGAAGTAGAGGCAAAAGGATTGCGATCTAGTTTGACAGAAATTGGAAGCCAATCAAGCCTAATGCAGCCAAGTTTACCAATTTTACAGGCCTCTAATGTAACATCCTAAGTTTCTTAATCTCATGATTAGTTGTTAATCGATGGTAAAGTGATAATTAGCATGGGATTAGCGATTTGGATTATTACTAAATAGTTTGACTTGTTGGGATGTTGTATGAATAGATACAGGTGGAAGGATTACGGTTTAGGTCAAAACAAGTATGTGTGGTGATAATTTTTCTCATTGTGCCACGCGCCGTGGTTTGTGCTATATGCGATGCAGTACATGAACCATAAAATGACTTCTTAAGTTGTGAAATTTTAGAAATTTCAAAGGAGAGAAATCTAAAACACATGAAAGGGAGAGGAGAAAAGTAAGGAAGAGCTAATGCACGCCATTTCAAGTCATTAAAAGGTGCTTCTAATCGATTACTTAGCAGGTAAGCTATGTTTAACTCTTACCTTCCATTCTACACAAATTTCTCTAAAAATGAGTTACATGAATTGATGAAATTTGAGGGGTTTGATTCTTGCCTAATAGTAATAAAAGGTTTCTTGGAAGTTAAATTAGAGCTTTGCGATTGGTTTAAAGCTGAACAATAGAGCTTTGAACCCGTAAGCTCAATTTGGCCTTAGGTTAGAGAGAGAAAGGGGCAGAAATCTAATTTGAATGAAATAAGACCGTTTAAGGTGATGTAAAGTAGTAATCGAATAGTAATAGACCTAGAATAGATAAATGGAAAAGAGTTTATGGTTGAATATAGCCCTTAGTAAATATGAGTTTTTGGTCAAAATGGACCAAATGACTAAAATGTGCTAAATATGGTTAGATTGACATATTAGACGTGTGACTTGAGAAAGGAAGCTTGTGATAAGCTATTGTGGTAGTTGAAATCCACGAGTAACCTTTCTAGTGACAGAAGGATTGAGGTAACTGAATAACTTTCTTTGTTTAACTGTTTATTGTAATCGTGTATTTGAATGTTTTATAGTGCATAAAAGTATTTTGAGCTAAATATGTTTTATAGCATTGTGTGAATGTTGCATGAAATAGTTTTTGATAGAATAAAAGCATTGAAATGGGTGATTTCAAATGATATGTTAATATATATATATATATATATATGTTATGTATGAGATAATGCGTAAAGTGATAATGAGGAACCTTAAATGGTTCAAAATGCATGATTATAGGGGTGGGAGTTCACCTGAGTGGAGAGGTGGTGATAAGACCATATGACATATTCTCCTTAGTGTCTGACGGGGTACAGTATTGGTACCTCCTTAGTGCCTTATCAGTTGCGGTGTTGGATAAGATCTTCTTAGTACCTATTGAGGAGTAATGTTAGAGATTTAAAACTCTTTAGTGTCTGTGTGATACAGTGTTAGAGTCAACGACACCCTATTGTGTGTATTGAAGGAAATCATAGTCCGAATATGAGATAGAACACCTTTGGTTGGGTGATTCTACCACTAAAGTTGAGCTCAAGGCCAATGAGAGTGTACATTGGTCTATGGTAAGCCTATGGTTTCGTGTCGTGGTGATTTGGAGGTTTGTTAGTAATGATCATGCTATGAAATGGTATGTGATGCAATATGTTAATAAAATGGTGAAAAGTGGTGTAAAGAGGTGAAATGTGAAACATTGATGTGATTTATACGAAACTTGTGATATATGCTATGTTAATGAGGTTTAAATGGTATATTATGCTTCACTTTTGCATAGTTGTATGTAATAGTCAATAGGAGTGAGTTATTCTGTTATTGAGATTTTTATCTCACCCTCATGGTTATATGTTTACAGGACAGAGCAGTGATCAGGGTAAGAGAAGAGAGTCTAGGTTGACTTGAGTTGTTGAAGCCATGTAAACTTAGATTTTGTGTAAAGAACCAATAAACTTGTGTATATATGTGTATATGAGTTGCTATAGGGTTACATGCATGATTTAAGTAGTGATTTTGTGAAGTCATAGCCCATTCATGTATTTTTGTGATGAAATGAATTAGGAGCTATGATTTGAATATGCATGTGTTGAAAGTGTTGTTAATATTGGTGAATCTTAAGCCCATATGTGAAATTATGATAAAATGAGTAATTTAGGGCTAAGATTGTAGTGTGAATATGTTATAGATGAGATTCTATGTGATTATGTTGAGAAAAAGGCTAAGTGGGCCAAGTTGTGCCAAGTGTGGACAAATTGTGTGAATTTGTGAAATGTGAAAATTGGCCATAGAAGGGTCAAATTTCAATATATATGTATGATTGTGATAAATTGTGATCAATCAAGTGTATTAGCTCCTTTTCGACTTAATTCAAGGCCTTGTGTGGTTTAATGAGAGAAAGGGATTGATTTGAGCACTTGGGTGTGTGAAATTTTTGTAAAAGGTAACTTTTTGCACTTGAGTGTCTAAAATTTGATTGGACCATTAGATCATGTCCAAACCTATCTCATTAACTAGCTTATGAGCTAAGCTTTATGTGGGTTCTTGAATCACTCTGATCGAACATAGTATGTGAAAACAGCATACTCCAGAAGTTTGTCATTTTGCTGTCAAAATGATAGCAGAAATTTCAGATAGGCGCACCGCATTGCATGGTGTCACATGCTACGGTGCACGACATAGAAAGATTAAGTGTGTGGCTCTATTCCACATGTTACGGCACAAGTATTACACGCTAGAGCTCAGGGCCAATTCCGAACCTAATTTTGTGGTTGTAATTGCATGCAATTGAAATGGGAATGCTTATAGGTTGTGTCAATTACGTATTATACAAATGTGTGATTTGCTCCACTGTGCATTACTCAAATGTAGTATGATTTTTGATGATTTTTGCGAAAGAAGTCTTTAGCCAAAGCTTTTCAAATAAATATTTGATTACTATAGTGATTTGTGACATGGTAATTTTGTTAATCCTCTCCTATATCGAGTGAATATAGGGTTATATCCAAGCCCGCAACAAGCCGAGTATATTAGCACCCATATGAGCCAATGTCCCCGAATGTGTCAAGGAACATATTTGAGACACTATCAATGTGAGCACTTTTATTACTTTTATGTCACTAATTATTAATATTACTATGTCACTAACTATTTTAATATAATATATTGCAGGTCACTTATGATGTCCTTAATGATGCAAACTTTAAGCATCAGTTGATGACCTGGGCTTATGATTGTTGGAGGGGTTTCAAGACATTATTGGCCAAAAGATTTGTGTATGTCAAAGTGCTAGAAGGGCTACCTTGGCTTGATCCTTGTGTCAAGTATAAATTTTTGGAACCAAATACTTTTGATGAATTTTTTAGGCTTAGGATTACACTAGATGCTATGGTGAGTTAGTTTGTTTTAATTTAATTATTCTTTATTAGATTATTTAAGTTATATATCATTGTTTTTCTTAAATTATGAATATTTTGGTAATTTAAATTTATAGGAAAGAAGGAGAAAGGCTCAAGAAATTGGAAGAATGAATAATTGCCCTCAAATGAAATCTCGTGGTGGTTATGCTTTGGCCGATAAAGAATTGACAAACACTAAGAGGAGAAAGAGGGAAGAACAAGCTTAATCTGATCCTTCTATTTTGCTATCTCTATCATGTCTAATACATTGTGATGAGAGATGGATCTATGCTCACTAAAGGAAGGATGGGTCCTTTCAAGTAAGCATGCTCGTGATGTTGCTTAAAAAATTGTAAGTATAGCAATTTTCCTCTCTATATTTATTTTAAACATAAAATATTATTAACTGTTTGTTATTTGTATATTAAAGGATGTGTTTAATCAGAAACAATCTGATGGATTATTCATCCTAGAGGGAAAGAATGACATCTTAACTGTTACTAAGGGAAACCAGATCATCTTAGATGTGTTAGGGGATTTGTATCATGGGTGAGCATAAGAGATGTATTTAGACCACCTTGTCAATCCCATTCTTTAGGACTCATGACTAAAGAAGAGATGAATGCACTATTAGCTCAGTCAAGGGAAGAGGAATGGGTAGAGGCAGAGGCTAACCTTTAAGTTAGGTGGTAAAAGATGAAGGAGGAAATGGTAATGATGATGAGCTCAAATAAGGACACAAGTGTCTCGATGTCCTACTCTCTAACTTGTCATTCAAGCACTAAAGAGAGTAACATTATTTCAAATCCTTTAGAGGATAACTCGACTCCTAAGCTTGATGAGCTATGCTTCTTCTATGTGGAGGATTCGGAGAGACGCTTAGTAGCACGGGGTCAGATCCATGAGGGTTCAAAATGCCACTTCTAGGAAGTCTAAGAAGATGTTGTCAAGGTCACTATTAAAGAGGTAAAAATTGATGATGCTCCTATTCTGTTGCCTATTGATGAGATTAGGATGGTGAAATATGCTAAGGGCACTTTTACCTTATGGCCAAAAATACTTGTTAGGAACCCTTAAGATTCAGTAACAAAATTAATTAATTGTAATGCATTATTTATATTTAAGCATATTTTACCAACTTTTTTAATTTAACAAGAGATCCCATCGACTGACAAAGTTGGTGGAAAGACCAAGTTGTTCGAGTTGAGCCCATGAGACTATTTTATCTTGATGGCATATAGTAGATCATTTCCACCTAGATGTTTTGAAGCAGTTCCTACTGGAGTAAAGAACTACTAAATCTTTGTTGAGAATAAGGATCTACATCAATTCTCATCAATACTGACTTGACTATGGCAGATATTCAAATTGGGATGATGTAAGTGTTTTCTTGTAAATTTAAATGAAATTAAACAAATTGGCTATTGAAACTAACTTATTTGTATAATCATAGGTCTTTGCATCAATTATTAGTTTCCTCAGGCAAAGATAAACAATAAGGATTTCTTTGCCCACATTTTACTAATGATAAGGAGACCACCAAAGAAGCAAAGGAGGAATATATGAATCAGAGACTCAGTAAAGGTGGCAAGGAATGTTATCTGCCAAGTTTCTCAATATGTAAGTAAATGTGTTTGAATTTAAATTTATTTGTAATGGTATTAAATATTTGCTTAAGTGACTTTATTCTTTTGTAGTACACACTGGCAATTGATAGTCTTTTTGATGAAGAGCAATTCTATCCTTTTTTTATGCTCTTTACATCGTAAACTCAATTCGGCAATGAAGGAGTCTTGTGAGCAGTAAGTGCGTATAAGTGTATTAATTTGATAAGTCTTGTAATATATTATTTTCTGTGATTAAGTTACTAGCTATATGATGTTGATGGTAGGGCTATAAGGATTGGCTAACAAATATGGTTGGGAAAGGCCCCACATGATGTCAAGGATCTTACATGGATAACATCGAAGGTAACTAGTACATGCATGTTTGTATTCTATGTAATTTTGATGATAAAGTTTTTTCAATATAATTTTGACAATGTTGTGCTATTCTATAGAGCCATCATCAACCCCCCACTGACTTGTACGGCTTTTATTTATTGAGACACGCATATAATATCATCACGGCTGGCTTCACTAAGTTCACTGAAGAGGTAAATCTAATTTTAGATATTGTTTACTTTTTGTTTACTTGGAATTGCTAAGTTAATTTTGTTTTTTTTTTCAGATGTTCAATGATCTATCTCCATTTCTTAAATTAGAAATCCAAGAAATTAGAAGACATTGGGGACTATTCCTATTAGACCATCACAACAATTATTCTTTAGAAGAGTAAGTTACGTAATTGTAGAAAAAGTTAGTATGGTTCTATAGGATTGTGTAGTTCATGTTTGACAATTCATTTGATGTTTAATTGTGTATTTGTATAGTTTTATGTGAAAGGAAATGTAAATGTTTAACAATTCATTTCAATTGATCAATATTTGATTGTATTGGATTTGTCTAGTTGTCTGGCTATTTTAAATTTGACTAGATTGCAGGTTTTAATTAAATTGCAACCTAACATGGTTGGAGGTAGATGAAAGAAACGAATGTAATTTTTTTTACACATATATCTACACCAATTATGACCATAACTGATATAGATATTCATCTTATGTACACCAGTTATGTCCATAACTTGTGTAGATATGTCAAAATTTGCTAAATATCTACACCGATTATTGTCATAACCCATATAGATGATGTATATGTCAATATAACCAATGTAGATAATAATTTTTTAAACAATCTTAAATTTTTTCTACACTAGGTGCAAAAACTTGTTTTAAATAACCAGTGCAGATAATGACAAGTTATCTACACTAGTCTTATCTACACCGGTTGTAAAACAAGTGTATATAATCAATCTTAACCGGTGTAGATGACACTTTTTGCAATAGTGACGAGAGACATATTTGTAATTTTAACATGATCAGGGAAGTTATCTACGTTCTTTTCATAAGCATAGTATAGTTGTATGATTGTGTGAAAATTACATATAAGTACCTTGCTCACATAGAAATTATGTAAAAGTACCCTCTCATGAAAAATAACATGCAATTGGCCCTAAATGTGTAGAAATTGCAAAAAATTACCCTACACATATATTGAACAAAATGTGCAAGAAAGAGTAAGGTAGGAAATTTGAAACTCCCTACTAGCTCCACATGGTTTTATAGGTTAGCTTTTCTTATAATAATCATATGATAGAGAAGGACATGAACGATAACTAAGTTGAATCCCATCCTGCTACTCATGTGCTAATATAAAATATCATCTGAACATAAGAATATTTAATATTCAAACTTAATTGTTGTCACATTACACATAAACTTTTTCTTAATTTATTTACATTTTCTATGCCAAATGTGCTTGTAATAATTTTTTTCTTTACAAATAAAGTTTCTAAAACCATTGCTAAATATTGCAGAAGTTCTCAAGTTATGGAACATACTAGGCAAGCCACTTCACTACAAACAACAATATATATATATATATATATAACAAAATTAGAAGTAAAATTAAAGCTGAACTTTTGAGACCAAGCTTGTTAATGTTCCATTTAAAAAATATAAGTTGGTCATGAGTAAAAATATATAATTCTATAAATCTGACTAATTTTAGCTTGCCGCCCACTAACCAAACTAATGATGTCCTCTTTGCATAATATTCGAAGTTATTAATAACATGCTGTGTGTTCTAGCCAAAATAAATAAATAAATAACAACAACAACAAAATGAAATGGCATGCGTGTTTGGATTAACGAAAATTCCTAGCTAAAGTTGGCAAACTAAAATTAGGATAAAAGTATGTGATTATAACATGATTAATGTTTGGATATCTTTTTCTAAAAGTCAGTTGGATAAATTAAAATTTATTTACATACTTTGATTCAAAAGCCAGTTGAAATGTATAATAAAAAATGAATAAATTTTATTATATATATATTTTCATTAATTTAATAGAGAAAATAATAAATTTTAAATTAAATTTTTTAAAAAGGTAGAATAAAAATTTAAGATAAATTGATAAATTAAAAAAATTAAATTTAAAAATTGTAGAATGAATTGATAAATTACAAAATATTCAATTCCAAAAGGTTATAATAAATTGATATTGCAAAATATTAAATTCTAAACTTTTGTAACAAATTGATAATATTCTATAGTTTGATCTCTCATTGTAATTGAAAATACAAAGTTATTATATGTTAACCATGTAATAATATAAAAAATTCAAGTTTTTGACAATGCTTTGTTGTAAAATTATTGGTAATAAATATCAAATGTAAAAATTCAAAGTAACAATGTTTATATTCAAGACTATATTTTCAATTTTTTACACAATATTTTGGGTCCCTCCTCTTCCCATTCTTCCCATTCTAGTTCTGCCATTTCTTCCCCCCCTCATTCTTTGTCTTTTGAAAAAAAAAACATGTACTGCAAACTATAACAAAATGCCTCTTATTCTTCTGAAGCTTCATAATCTGGTCATGGTGGACTCTTGATGGCATCATATCAAACCCCAAGTAACCTCCATGGATGGCAACAATAGTTAGCACAGAAAATGGATTAATAGTGATGAGCTGAGATAAATAGTCGAGTTCAAGGTTGAAGAGAGAAGAGAGAAAAGAAGAGACTAAAGGAGAGAGCTAAAGCTCTCTTGGATGCAAAAGCTCTTTTGAGCCAAATAATATCTAAACATGTTGAGTCATTTTTAAAGAAAGTTCTCGATCTGGGGGACCATAATCAATATTATATTGTTGAATTGAAGTTGATGAAGCTTGAAATTTGGATTCAACAAGTGATCTAAATTCATTCACTCAATTAGTGTTTCATGTAGCACAATAACGACTATTTAATTTAATAACATGGCTGTAAGAAATTTTCATATTATAATCGAAAAGAACCAAATCTCAAAGTTTTGGAGAGGATAGTATATCATGGGGTTGTTTTTATTTTTTTTTGAGAAAAATGTATCTCAATAATGTTTGATGAAATTCAATTATTCTAAGAGTTAAGGGTCATTTTTATTCCTAAACTATATGTGAAAGTGAATAAATAGCCTTAAACTCGACTTATGTTCATTTATGCCCCTTAGCTTAAAAGATTGGGAGAATGATAATTAATACCCTCTCAAGGGAATTTATGCAATAAGGGGCCATAAGTTTTGTATTAGATATTATCTTGTGAAGACACGGATATGGTATTGTTAAAAGATGAACCTTATTAAATTTCAAAGGAAACCCTAACAAAAAATGGAAGTTAAGGTTCATCTTTTAACAACAATATATCTATATTTTCATAAGACAATATCTGATGCAAAACTTATAGACTCTTATTATGATAAATTCCTTTGACAGGGCCTTAATTGTCATTCTCTTTAAAAGATTCCCTCTCCTAGCACCCTCATGTTAAAATGCCTCATGTAACATCCTGAATGTTTAATCTTGCATTAATTACTAATTACAGAATGAATTAATGATTTAATGTGAGATTAGTATTTTGGATAGAGAAATGTTATATTGATTCATTGAGATGTTATATGAGTAAATATGAGTGGAAGAAGGAAGTTTTAAAGCAAAGCATGTGAGCATAGTAAGGATTATCCTCACTGTGTCACATACTGCGGCGCATGGTATAGAAATTAGATATATGGGACATGTTTGCTTGTGGAAAATAGAAGAAGAAGCAAAGAAAAGAGGGTCAGGTGTGAAGGAGAGGAGGACATCTGCTAGGGCAAGCGAACTCAAAAGCAAGGATGACATTTCTGATCTGTTACTTATCAAGTAAGTCTCGTACTGCCTTAACCTCTAATTCTACTCTGTTTTCTTTTAGTTTAAACTAATGAGAAATTTAATTTGGAAGTTTTGAGGAGATGATTTCTTACCCTATAGTAATAGAAATGTCCTCTAGGACTAAACTAGTACTTTGTGACTGGTTTGAGTCGGAATGATAAAGCTTTAGAGCTATAGGTATAATTTGACCTAAGCTAGAGAGAGTAATGGAAAAAATTTGATAATGGGTATGTAGTGGCTAAATTGAATGGTAATTGGAATTAAAGCATGGAAATGGGCTCGAATAATGGGAATAGTAGTGATTAGATGTTTAATTGTGATAAGTGGCACTTTTTGTCAACGGTGAAATTGACTTTGGTTGCCAATTTTATGTAGATTCTGGTGTGTGATGCATAAATAGTAGAAAGAGATCTGAGAAAGGGAATGTAACACAGGTAATCCTTTCTATTGAACAGAAGGGTTAAGGTAACCATAAAGTTTATTATGTTTATTAAATATTATAACTATGTGAAAGTAATGGTATAATTGAGAAATTATGGTTTTGATAGTTTTTGTGCATGGTTTTGTATTGTGAATGATTTTAGCATGAAATTAGATTTGTGAAAGGAAACTTTGATGATTTCTAACTTTTTGTGATATATGTATATATATGGTATGAAAGTGTGGAATTGAGATAAATTGTGTAAAGACCATAATCATAAAGGGTGGGAGTTCACCCAAGATATATGGAGATGTATGTGTGTAGAGATGTGAGTGAAAAATCCATATGGTCAAGCTAACACCATGGGACATCAGGTGTAGCATTATACGGGCTGGTATCATAGGTAATTCAATACAGCATTATATTGGGACTATTACCATAGGATATTCGGGCTGTTTGGCAAGTTCTAGTGCCTATTAGGGTGCAGTTAGGAGTTAACGATGCCTCTATCACAAGCATATGATGAAGAAAACCATAGTAATAGGTGGGATAGATTACCTGTAGCCTATAGTTTTGCATTGAGGAGCATTGGAGGTTCGGTGGCTAGATGATCATGCTAGTATGGGATTTATGTGGAAATGCTTTGAAAAGAGAAAATTTTTATTTACTTTGATATATAATTGCTATTACTCTAGTTTTGTTACTTTTTTATGGTTATCTATGATAATAGACATTAAATAAACTATGTTGGTTATTGAGATTTTTATCTCACTGTGATTATTTATATTTTTCATGTTATGGTAGTAGTAGAGCAAAGGGAAAGGAAACAAGTTGAGTACAGAATTTTCTAAAAAAGCCCATTATAATATAGTGTAATGAATATGTTTGGATAATGTTAAATGTGTATATATATATATAAGTTTCCATAAGAATCATTTCGTGTATATGGTTGTGTATAAGTGTCTTGGTTCTATATATAGTCATGGTTTTGATAATCTAGCCTATATTGTGTGTATATGTGTGAATGTAGTGGAAATAATAGTATGGGCTAGTAAATGAGTATATGTGTATGTAGAGAAGAACTATGATTAGTATGAGAAATTTTTGGCTCTGTATGAGAATGAGTATAAAGAAATGAGAATTTTGCCCAGAGATATATAATGGGCAGTTTACAGGACAATTGTGTGTATGTGTGTTATCTTGTGTATATAATTGATCAATCAAGTGTATATTGTCCATTTGGATGTGGTTAAGACCCTAGAAATAGTCAATGACTTTTGGTTTCGATTCGAGATGCTCAAGTGAAAAATTTTGATTTAAAATGGTCAAAATGCACTTAGGTATTCAAGTTTCAAATGGGATATCAGATTTAAACAAAAATAGTGTCATTGGTTAGATTTTGAAAAAAGCTTCGTGTGGGTGACTGAACCACCTCAATCGAACATTCGATGTGAAAATGACGAACATTCAAAGTTTGCACCAGAAATTGATGTGTGACAGCAGAATCATGTATGTGCGCCACCGCAGATAACACAGAGCAAGCAGCTATAGTCTCTGTTCCATATGCCGCAGTGCATGTGGCATGAGCTGCGGTGTATTGCATACTTTTTGTATGCATTAGGCTGTTTTGAGTTGTGAGTTAATGTGTTTATGTCTTGTGCTTCTGCTGTGTATTATTTTAAATAATGTAAATGGTTTCTACAAAAGATTTTCAAAAGTTTTATATTAGGATCCATAATTTTAAAAGTTAATTATTTTGATTAGTAGTTATGTAGAGGGTTGTATGGTAATGTCAATGAGGGCATTACATCTCACATCTATTAGTGTGCATCCTACTTTTTGTATTTTTTAATATTTTTATTATAAAATATTATTTGTGAGTCCCACATCATCTTTTTTATATTTTTCCTCTCCCTCTACTCTCCCTCTCTCTGCAACTCCGATTTATTATCTTAAAATAACTTTTACACATGCATATATTCTAATAAAATAACTTTGTGGCAAGCAAATACTCATCAGATTGGTGTCTATTATGGCATGTTGGGCAACAACCTACAACCGAAATGTGAAGTGGTAGATCTTTATAGAACCAACAACATAAGGTGAATGAGACTCTACCATCTTAACCAAGAAGCTCTTGAAGCTCTAGAAAACTCCGGTATCATGCTCATGCATGCTCGGCATCCCTAACTCTAACCTTTAAAGCCTAGTTGTTAGCCAAGCTAACACAAACTAATAGGCTCAACACTACATCTTCAACTACTACCTCTCTATTAATATCAAATACATCACCATTGGCAACAAAGTCAGCCCTTTAGAGCTCTTCTTAGGCCATCGAGTCTGACCTTTTAGCCATCTAAAATGTGCACTAATCCACAAGGGCTAGAGGCCTTCACAACCAAATCAGGGTCCCCACTGCCATTGACATGACTCTCATAGGGACATCATACCCTTCATCTAAGAGTAGCTTTAGAAACAATGTTAGATCATATATAGATCCTATCATCAGCTACTTGGTGTATGCAATGCACTGTTGTTTGCTATTATATACCTCTACTTTAGCTATATGTTGATAACCCTTATGACATATATCTATAATATGCTATGTTCACTTCTCTGAATATGGTGGTAGAAGATGGTTCAAGAAGGTACTAAAACCTCATCAATGCCATATTGGAGGCGATTCACGTGGCTTTGGACAGTACGAGGATCGGGTATGTGAAGGTGATGGTGTCAGAGAGTGGGTGGCCTTCTAATGGGGCATTTTTAGTAATTTATGACAATACGAAGAGAGAGGGAGAGGGTGAAAGAGATGAGAAGATGATGAATGGGAGATGTAGAGATAAGGAGACGAGAGGGGGAGAGAGAGGAAAAATATTTAAAAAGAAAGTGACTTAGGGCCCACAAAAATATTTTATAAAAAATATTAAAAATAAAAATAATGGGAGCCATACTAACAGACATGAGGCATTTAATGTTGGAGTACTGGGAGAGAAAATGTTTTAAGTTGAGATGTAGAAATTGTAATAACTAAAGAATTTTAAGTAAAATTTAAAAAATTATAACATGTTTTAAGTGTATTTATATTAATTTTAGAATATATTTACCAAGAAAAAGAACTGGTCTAGTAGAGTCTATGCAACTGCTTATCTCAGGTTTGAATCCTCTTAAGGCAAAAGAATGATTTTTATTGCAACTAATAGTTGGCCGAAATTACCATGCAATCCTCCTTTAAGTCTGATTTTTTTTTCTCCTCTTTCTTGATTCATTTTCGACACTGTGAACTAGTTTTGGGGAGAGAAAGATTTTAAAACAAAACCCTTAGTCATCTTTGTTTCCTCTCTTCTTCATTATCCATCTTATTGTCAGCGACCATAGAGAACTTATCATCATCATCGTCTTCCTTGTCTTTGTTCCATCTTCCTCGATTTCTCTGGAACTTGGTGAGACAGAGAGGGGGCTCTGATTTTTGAACTACCTCCATTCTTCCTCAGTTCTATCATCCTCCTCCTCTACATTCAAAGCGATCATTAGTGCTAATGTCCATTGCTTTTTAGTTCACTACTGCTCTGTCAAGCTTGTGTGTTCTCCATCCTCCCTTACTCCATACTTGCCGAGAACTTGCTACTGTTGGGTTATAAGTTGGTAGTTCATTTCCCTATTTTTTTATTGATTCTTTCTTGATTCTTCTTCAGATTATTGATGTTTCTTTTCCATTCTTTGTTTGTGTTATAGTGTAGATGTTGGACATTTCTCTTCTTCTCCTTCTCTGCCCCTATCATTGCTACATGATGTGTAATGCTTTCAGCTCTTCTTATTAATCCTGTACTTGTACATGTGAGTGTGTGATTCGAAGATTGAAGTTGCAATTTTATTCATGATGTTGTCGTATTGTTTGGTTGGGAGGGTGTATTTAGATTCAATAGAGCTGGAATTAAATTTAAAGAGTATTTTTTTAATTATTTTATTTGCATATGGGTTTGTTACTGGTTGAGGAAGTTAAATATGAGTTTCATTTTCTTTAAGCTAGGTTAATTTGAATATTAATATTGGAGAATTTTAGAAAATTGTCAGGATGAAATTGAAGAGTTAAACCTTAATATTAGTTTAAGATTTGATGCTTGCATGGTGTTCGATTACATGCCTATTAAGAGGAATTTTGTTTGAATATGTATTTTCTAGGATTTCACTAACTCTTGTGATAAGTATGTCTAGTTGGGTGTTATTGATATATGAACTTATCTTGTTTGATTATGAAGTTAATATGTAACAAATTGAATTCTCGAGAATTATAGGGTTGTTAATAAATTATTGGATAAGAGCTATGAATGTTAAAGAGCCTTATTGGATGGTTTGGAAATTATGCACATGAGGTGTTTAACATAAGGTTTAAAAGAAAATCATCTCATTTAAATAGTTAGTTGTAAGAAATGTGTCATGAGAGAAATTGGTGATAAATGATAATGTTTGGAAAACCTTAAGATACGAATTCTAGTGCTTTTAGAGTTTTGAATGGTTGTAATGGTTGGGGTTGTGTTAGTTGTGAAAAGGAGTTTATATAATCATAGGAAGTTAATTGAAGTTTCATGTGTACATATTCTTATAGGGTGTGTAGAAGAAGAGGGCCTTGATAAGTGTTGAAAAGTTGAAATCCATGAGTTTTGGGAGCTTGACAAGTAAGTGAATAGCATCTCAAATGACTTATTAGTACATATATTTTCTTCAGAATAATGTTTAAATATATCCATGACTATTTACATTGTTATAATTTAAATTTTGTTATCAACTATCATGAATAAAAATGTTTCTGTTATACTAAGTTTTATAAGAAAAGTTAGACATGCTTTAAAATTTAGTATCTACCATTATTTAACGTATTGACAATGTTTGATTTTACTGTTTATGGAATGATTTATTATTATGATCCATGCATGCTTGATTTAAAGTATGGGATTGAATTAGAATGTTAGTTGCTAATGGCAGTTCTGTTAGCCCTTAGCGTACCATGGTACTTCTAGCCAGCACGGTGTTTGTAGGAGGTGCTAGCCCCGTGTGCAAGCCAATGCATGTGGAATGGAGGGATAGATATTCGTGAGCATTGTGCTCATGTTTGTTTTGTGGCTCTTGCCGCACTTGTTTTGTGGCTTCCAACGGTGCTTGACTGGTTTTTTTATCCTTATGGATTGTGTGTCCATGCTTGTTTGTTATTTACCCTCATGGACTGTATGTCCACGCTTGTTATCCATTCTGATAAAGTTCTACTAAAGGATAATTTGAAATTAATTTTTTAAAAAAGGAATATTATTAGAAAAATTTTCCTTTAGTATTTCATCACTAATTAGTGATGCAATTGCAAGTTCCTCGCTAATGAATAGTGATGGACTTTTCACTGATTAGCAACATTAAATATCAGCTCAATTGTGGTAGACGCTAATACCAAAGTACAATATGATAAAAATGTATATCATATTGCCTTACTTTTATAATCAAGAATTATTTTATAGATTTTGATAAGTATCACTTAAGAGAGACTTTAGCCTCTAAAATGTGGGAGAGTATTTATCCTTTTATTATGGATCTTGCATTATGTTAGGTGGTGCCCTCCTTGTTATTTGTGTCGGTGTGTAATGATCATAAATTTAAAATTAAAAAATAATAATAATAAAAATAATAAATTAATATTTTTTTCTAATTGATATTTTACTTAAATTAGTTTTATAGTATATGGAGAGAGGTAATTTAGTAGAATTTATGTTAGTAACTTTCTTAAAGGTTCAGAATTTGAATTTTGTTGAGCAAAAGTTTGATTTTATTTTATTTTAAATTATAGAAAATTTTGTACCCTCTCTTGTAATTTTCATTGTGCATGTTCTTGTAATTTTTTCAATTATTCATTAATATCAAATTTTTTTCCTCCTACACCGCCATTCGAATAAGAGAAAGTGATGAGAGAGTTTGAAATTACATATGTGCCTTTATTCTTATTGTAACTCCACAAAAATATCTAGGGTTACATTGTAATTTTATTAATGGGCTTCATTACTTAAATTTTCCTTCCCCTTTTCAGCCAGCGTGGGTGAGCTAAATTTAGCAAGCTTGTATGTGATTTTGCTCCTCTCTTCTCCTCTTCCTATCACGCTTCCCTCAACTCGCCATGGTGTTATCACCCCACCACTGGTAGTACATCCTTTCTTTATCCCTCTCTCATTTGTTTGCCTCTGTGGAGTTGAGTAATTAAAACACTTCCTTTGTTTCTCCTCTACTGTGGGCTGACAGTGGTGCACGAGGGTGTTTAAATTTCACCTTCCTCCTTCATTCTCAACATTGCCAGTGAGGGAGATGAGGATTTTGTGCACTGCCATTCTTCTTCCTTTGCTTTTCTAGTGAAGGTTTATTTGAGCCTTCGATCTGCAGCCTCGGGTGTCACCTCTTTCTTTGCTGTTGGAGCTATCAATGCTGCCATGGGTTTGCTCGAAAGCTTCATTTACTAGGTTTCAAAACTGATGCTATTATAAGAGTTAGTCTGTTGCTGTATGAGTTTTTAATGGTGGTTGTCTCTTCCCTTGTACCATCATTGTCATTCTTCTATTTCTATTTGCTTCAAGTGTGTCCGATCTCTCTCTCCCTGCTCCTTGTTCATTTTATTGGGTGTGTTTAAAAAATGAAAAATTTTGATTTGTTACTTCCTTTTCTTGTTGTCGTGAAGAATGGGGGAGATGGAGTTTTAAATTTCCTTGAGTTATGACTAATCAAAAAAAAACTTGGGAGGCTGATTTATTTAAATATTGATGGTAAGAGAATTTTTGGAAATAGAAGTGAATGGGAAGAAGTTTGATATTAGTTTATAGATTAATGCTCATGAGGTATTCCGTGAAATGCCAGTTAGGAGAATTTTGGTTGATTATGCATTTTATGAAATCTTGTTAATTAGGGTGAGAAGCATGACTGATTCAAATTCTATTTAGTTGATATTTAACTTGAACATTACTAAGAACTTGGTTTTAAGGAAATGCATGGTTAGTTGAATTTTTGGAAGTTTCATGTTAAGTAATCTATAACTATGGTATTGTTTTATCCCTTGGTCTTGAGAATGCATGAGAATGCATTTAAAGTGTTAGACAAAAATAAGTGAATGAAGTATGATGAAGTTCATTATAGGTGATGAATATAAACTAGAGTATTGTTTTACAACTTAAATTGGGAATATATCTGAGTTACTCAATAAAGTGAGCAATACATGAATGGTGGACTGATAGAGTTTTTACTAGAGGTCTGACACACACTTTTAATTGATAATTAGCTATGGGAAGTTCTGTGATATAAATGATGCTATTGTGAATATTAAATTACTTGGATTAAATATTGGTTGTGTTAATGTTGAAAGAGGATTCATTGAACTTATGGGAAGTTATTTAGACCTTATTATTTTTATATATTTTATATGATGTTTGGAAGAAAAGAGACTTGATTAAGGTTGTAAGGAGTGAATTTTGAATATTAGCATCTCTACAAGTAAGTGGATAGCGTACCAACTGATTGTTCCAATCAAAATTTTCTTTACTAAAATATTACATTTTTCTGCAAATCATTTTAATAGCAATAATGCAATTATTGGATATTTGTTTATTAAAATTATTTTATTTTGAGAAACTAACTTTACTAGATTTGAAATGTTATTTGATCAATTAAAATAAGTTTGGACTTTGATTATAAGATTTTTATTCTATCAAATATTGGATTGATAGAGAAAATGATTCATGCGAGTTCGACTTTGAGAATGAAAACTTTATTTATTATTGATGATTTTCTTGTATTTGTGAAATTGAATTTGAAAGGGACTTATTACAAAACATTGGTTGCTAGCGGTAGTTCTGTTAGCCCTTGGCTCGCCATGGTTAATGACTAGCTAGTTTGATTTTCATGAGCTCTGTTCTCACGTCTGTTATTTCTGGGTCTCGTACCTACGTTTGTTTCATGGCTTTGACTGCGTTTGGTTAGCATTACCCTCGTGGATTATATGTCAACGTTTGTTTTGTGGCTTTGGCTGCGTTTGGTTTGCATTACCCTTGTGGATTGTGTGTTTACATTGTTTTGTAACTTCGACTGCATTTGGTTACTTACCCTCATAGACTGTGTGTCCATGTTTGTTTTCGTGGCATAATTCACGTTTGGTTATTACCCTTATGGACTGTGTGTCCATATTTGTAAATTGTTCTTATAAGTCCCTATAAATATGAATTTGATTACTTGGTGATTTTATATCTGATTGGTTTTAATTAGTAATTTATTTAATATTTATTTATTTCATTTATTTGCTTTATTGAAAGCAAGTGATAGTAACATTTGATATGAAAACTAAACGATTCAAAATTTTATTTAAAGTTATATAGAACTTTTTTTTCAAAATTTATTAAACTTTTATGAAAATCATTGTCTCTTTAACTTGCATAATTGTTTCAAATTTTCCTTTTATTTATATTCAATTATTTATTATTGGGACGTTATTCACTGGAAATAAATTTTTGTCTCAGATAATATAGCTGATGATTTACCATTTTGTTGATCTATAGGGGATTCCTTGTTGAATTGAGGAGAAGACCTTTCGAGTATATCTTTCTTGTGTTGTAAATGGTTAATTAGTTGTTATATTTTGAAATTTTAATTAGGTATGCCCCACGTTAACTATAGATAAGATTTTAATTTGTAATATATTTGTCTGTTTATTGTGAAGGAGTAGAGCTCTGCATTTTTGATTTGGACTATATATTTCTGTTGTAGAGACTTTGAGAGGTCCTATTTAGAGGGGAGATTCTGGCGAAATTTTTTTCAAAAGTTTATGAATCTTTTATTTATATGAAAATGTCACAATTATCTTCCATCATATTTCAAATGAATTAAAATACTATATTAAAGTTTCCTTGATTAAGACTTAAAGGATATATATCTGTGTATATATCTCATGCTAGTCACATCTAATTTTTGGGGCATGACATGGTGTGGGTCATTAGTTGTGTGCATTGTGGATTATATTGAAGAAATTTTGATTGGAGTTTTGTGATTATATATGTTTGTTTAAATTTCTAAAAAAAATTGACTATAATAAATAGTCATTTGATCTTTATTTTTTTTAAAGGAAATTGTTTTCCATATTATTTCAAGTGCAAAGTGCTGTGTGTAGCTAGCAAAGATGACTATTAATCTCAATTTTGATGGAGATAAATTCTCCCTTAATGCAAATGCATTGATTCTATTTCAAATTATATGATTTTTATTAATTGCATTATAAAGTAGTTTATACTATTCTGAATGTATGAGCCCTATTATGAGCCTAAACAAATGTCTACTCAAGCTTGTTCAAGCATGAAACAAATTATGGCTTTAATAGTCGAGGAAACATAAATAACTTAAAAAGTATTTTGGACATAAACTTCCTTTTGCAAGCAATAACTATCTTAAGTACTATTTGCATGATGGTTATATCTCAAAGTTATGAAAATAGCATATACACATGATTCCTCCCTTCTAAAGCTTTAAATGGGTGGCTTTATTAATTGACACAGCTATGGCTTTATCATATCTAAAGCTTGGAACTAACTACTACACATGTGAATCAGATTTCAATTTTTTTTAAGAATCATATGTCTATTAAGTTTAATTTCATCAATACAATGGTTTGGATCAAGTTGAAAGGTGATTTTTTTTTATGAGGAAGACATGTAGTTTCATTGTGTATGTATAAGTATGATTTTAACTTGAAATGTCTATTGGACCATAATTTGTTCTAAATAAGTGAGTTCTAATAACTTTGTTTTGCTTGAGATATAACTTTTATGCTTAGCTTTTATTTTAAGCCTAATGAAATTAGTATTTTGTATGATCTATTGAGTTAAGAGAGGGTAATGTTCTTGTAGTTTTATGTTCATGGGCTTTATTTCATGTTATTGAGTAAATTATACGGCTATGAATGAAGATTCATGAATGCACTAGCATTGTGATGTTGTTGAACTTAAAAATGGCCTTAATGTTTTTTTTTTCATCCGAAACAGCTTGACTTTGTTGTTGTTGTGAGTATATATATAGGTTTTATGCTTCAAAAGTAATCATTAGCCATATGTTTTTTTAAAAAAAATTATAAAATAGTTGTTAAAGCAATGGGTTCTAGTTTATGATAACTATGAGGGAAACTAGCGTTTGTATGGTTGTAAATTTGATTGAAATTTATGAATGAACATGACTTATTATGTATAAATTCTTGATAGATTGCATGTATTTTATCACTCAAACAAAAGAAATGTAGTTAAAAGGATATGCATTTCTTACTAATTTCGATTTGATGTGTAAATATGAGAACTTGATTTTTGTCAGAACTATAACTAAATCTATTGCCAATACCTATTTGGTTTTATTTTAAAGACAAAGTATCCACACTTATTTGTGCATTGAGATAATTAAATATTTAAATTTGGAAAAATTGAATTATTTAAGGAGGGGAAATGTAATAATTCAAGAATTTTAAGTAAAATTAAAAAAATTATAATAACCTGTTTTAAGTGTATTTGCATTAATTTTGGAACACATTTAGTAAGAAAAAGAATTAGTTTAGTGGAGACTATACAATCATTTGTCTATAAGGTCTCAAGTTCAAACCCTTTAAAGCCAAAAGCATGATTTTTATTGCTACTAATAGTTGGCTGAAATTACGATATTGTCCTCCTTCCCCAAATCCGATGTTTTTTTCTCTCCTCTTTTTTGATTCATTCTTGAAGATGTGAACTAGTTTTAGGGGGAGAGAGATTTTCAATCAAAACCCTCAGTCATCTCTATTTTCTCTCCTCTATATCATCCATCTCGTTATCAGTGACCATGAACAGCTTGTCATCGTCATTATCTTCCTCATCTCTATTCTGCCATCTCGATTTCTCTTCAACTTAGTGAGATAGAGAGGGGGCTCTAATTTTTAAACTACCTCTATTCTTCCTTGATTATGTCGCCCTCCTTCTCTATGTTCACAATGATCATCGGTGCTAGTGTCTACTGCTATTTCATCCACCGCTGCTCCGTCAAGCTTGTGTGTTCATTGTCCTCCCTTGCTCCATGCTTACTAACAAATTGCTGCTATTGGGTTACAAATTGATAGTTCATTTCCTTATTTTTTCATTGATTCTTTCTCAATTCTGCTTCAAATTATTGATGTTTGTTTTCCATTCTCTATTTGTGTTACAGTGTGGATGTTGGACATTTCTGTTCTTCTTCTTCTCTGCCCCTGTCATTTCTACTTGAGGTGTGATGCTTTGAGCTTTTATTTTTAATCTTGTTCCTGTACATGTGAGTGTGTGATTCATGGATTGAAGTTGCAATTTTATTCATGCTGTTACCATATGTGCTTGATTGGGAGGGTAGATTTAAATTTAAGGAACTGGAACTAACTTTGAAGTGTATGTTTTTATTAATATTTTATACGCATGTGGGATTGTTACCACTTGAGGAAGTTAAATATGAGTTTCATTTTCTTTAAGCTAGGTTAATTTGAGTATTGATATTGGAAAATTTTGGAAAATTGTTGGGATGAAATTGAAGAGTTGAACCTTGATATTAGTTTAGATTTGATGTTTGCAAGGTGTTCAAGTAAATTCCTGTAAGGAGTTTTGTTAGAATATGTATTTTCTAGGATTTCACTAACTCTTGTGATAAGTATGTCTAGTTGGTGTTATTGATCCATGAACTTATCATGTTTGATTATGAAGTTCATATGTAACTAATTGAATTATCATGAATTATAGGGTTGTTAATAAATTGTTGGATGGTTTGGAAATTATGCACTGAGGTGTTTAACATAAGGCTTAAAAGAAAATCATATCTCATTTAAATAGTTAGTTATAAGTAATGTGTTATAAGACAAATTGGTGATAATGATGATGTTTGGAAAACCTTAAGATATGAATTCTGGTGCTTTTAGAGTTTTGAATGGTTGTAATGGTTGGGGTTGTGTTAGTTGTGAAAAGGAGTTTATATAATCATAGGAAGTTAATTGAAGTTTCATGTGTACTATTCTTACAGGGTGTGTAGAAGAAGAGGGCCTTGATAAGTGTTGAAAAGTTTAGTACTACAAAAAACACATTTCGGAGCGCTTATTTTTTGCCAACAGGAACACTTCTAAAGCGGTCTCATAGCTAGTGCTGCCGTACGTACAAGAGTGCTTTCAAAAGCTCTCCCATAAGGGTAGTTTTACGGGCGCGCTTCCTCCCATTGGCATATCCTAAAGAACCACTTTAGGAAGGTCTATAGGAGCACTTTTATGTAGAAGTGCTCCAGTAGGTCCACAAATTAGAGTACTTCTACATAAAAGCGCTCCTGTAGCCTTAATTCTTTTTGAAAAATATTTTTTAACAATACTACATGTTACATAAATTTATATATAATATTCTAAAATTTACTATAAAATGATTAAGAGCAACAACAAACATTTTTATATATTCCTCCATATTCTCTCTTTGTATCTCTATATTGCAAGTATAAGGAAACATTAGTCAAATTTACAACTTGTATCCCTAGCAAAAGGATTAAGCAAACAAGACCCACTAAAATAAAATAACTATGAATTTAAAAAAAAAAAAGAAACACATGTGAAGAATGTGCATGAGTCTTCAAGTGATTGGCATTTTCCTCTCTCCCATCTTCAATTGGTACTTTTTAATAGTGTCACTTGCAATAAAAATCCATATAAAAAAAATGGATAGTCCCATTTGAAAAGTCAAGTATCTAATATAAAGTCTACGTAACTCAAGAAAAAAGTGAAAAACCTTTAAATCTAGCTCCAAATCTGTAGAAAAAATAAAAGAACATCCATAGAAACTAAGCAAAAAATAAACCTTAAAACAGTAATGGCAAATCGAAGAGCAACGGGGAGAGAAGAGGAAGAACAACACGGGTAATGCATAAATCTACATCAATACAAGCTTGACAGAACTCAATAATACACTGGAAGAGAGTTGACACTACTACCTGTATAAGATAATGAAGGGCAGAACTATGCGTGATAACTTTAGCGATGATGTCATGTTTAAAAAATAACTTCAGCAGCATGGAGAGGATGAAATCTAAAGCAAACAAACATAGTAGATCACAAAGATTGACGCAAGGTGAGATAGCAACAGATTGACACACAACGGTTGTGGACTTCAATCTTCTAGTCGACAGCGAGAAAGAGGCATTTAGGGGCAAGGTTCGAAGAAATAGCTAAAAAAAGGGGTGGGGGCTCATGAGACTGATAAGTAAAGCTGGAAATTTTTTAATTATTTTAATCAAGACCTATAGGAGCACTTTTTAGATAAGTACTCCTGTATGTTCACAAAACCAGTATAGGTCCATTTTTTTTAAAATTATTTTTTAATTAAAACCTATAGGAGCTCTTTCTGGATAAGTATTCTGTATGTTCACAATACTAGAGCACTTCAATAAAGTACTCTTATGGGTCCATTTTTGCAAAAAAAAAAAAAATTGCAGGCACATTTCATAGTACTTTCAAGAAAGCGCTCTCATAAGTAAATTTTTTTTGACACCTTTCGAAGCGCTTTATAATTAAGCGCTCCCTTAGTTTGACTTTTTTTTTTTAGTTTTTTTTAAAGACCTACGGGAGTGCGTTTATAAACAAGTGCTCCCATAAGATTATTGTTTAGGAGTGCTTATATAGAAAGTACTTTGAAAACGTTCCACACATATATTTCGAAGCACTTTCTACATAAGCGCTCCAAAAGAGGCACTCTTATATGCTATTTTGTAGTAGTGGTTGAAATCCTTTAGTTTTGGGAGCTTGACAGGTAAGTGAATAATGTTTAAGTATATTAGTAAGTATATTTTCTTCACAATAATGTTTAAGTATATCCATGACTATTTATACCATTATAGTTTAAATTTTGTTATCAACTATCATGAATAAAAATGTTTCTGTTATACTAAGTTTTATAAGAAGAGTTAGACATGCTTTACAATTTAGTATCTACCATTATTTAATGTATTGACAATGTTGATTTTACTATTTATGGAGTGATTTATTATTATGTCCCATGCATGCTTGATTTAAAGTGTAGGATCGAATCAGAATGCTGGTTGCTAACAGTAGTTTCGTTAGCCCTTGGTATGCCGTGATACACCTAGTTAGTAGGGTGTTTGTAGGAGGTGTTAGCCTCATGCACAGGACAATACACGTGGAACGAAGGGATGATATTTGTGAGTATTGTACTCATACTTATTTTATGGCTCTTGCCGTACTGTTTCGTGGCTTATAGTCATGCTTGATTGGTTGCTTACCCTTATGAATTATGTGTTCATGCTTGTTTGTTATTTATCCTTGTAGATTATGTGTCCACACTTGTTATTTGTTCTGATAAAGTCTTATTAAAGGATAATTTGAAATTAATTTTTTTTTAAGAAAATGAATCTTATTAGATTTCATGAATGAATTTCTTTGTAGCAAGAGAGTTGCATTTATAAAGTGAAATTTGAAGGTTGTCTTGTTATCATATGAGGATGTTTTTGGATTAAATGAAAATATTTGGTCTGAGTTATACATTACTACTTTTTAAACTGAATATTTTAGTTAGATTTATCCTCATTCTATTTATATTTACTTTCTTTTATCATTTCAAAATTTTATTTTGAGATGTTATTCATTGAAAAATATTTGGCCTCAGATCATAGTTGGATCTATATCATCTGTTGATTATTGGGAGCTTTATCGCTAAACTAAAGTAGAAAAATTTCTTTGGACAGCTATCAACTTGATCCAATGTGAGCATAAGTATTATTTTATAGTCTACTTCATGTGGTTTCATTTGATTGTAGATGGAATTTTGACCTATTGCATACTTTGATTATTTGTTGTTAAGGAGTGGAGCTTCTTGTAGCTAAATTGTTATAAATTTGTTGTTGTAGATATTTTTGAGAGGTGTTGTAGAATTTTTGAAAGAGTATGTAATTCTTTTTGTGCATTGAAAAACATGGTAAGAATTCCTAATCTTATTATTAATGAGTTCAATGTATTAAATTATAAGTTTCTTGAATTAAGGCTTATAGGACATAGATTTTATACACATATCCTATGCTAGTTACACTTTATTTTTAAGGTGTGATAAAAGTGACCCCAAGCGAAGTTTAAGGCTATTTATGCACTTTCGTGTATACTTTAAGGGTAAGAATAACCTTTAATCCTTATTTTAATGGGTATTTTAGTTTGTTGGGTCCAAATCCAAGCTTAAAAGGCACTAAATTTGCTTGCCATTCCCTTTCAGGCAAGTGAGTGGGAAGAAAGACTGTAAATCTAACAACAAGAAGATCAATTTAAAAGAAAAATAAAATATTTAATCGTGAAAGAATAAAGGGGGAATGACATTAAGGGCCTTAAAATAGAGTTTATTGCAATTTGGGCCTAAATGAATCTAATATTTCTCTACAGGTTAAGGCCTTTATTGCCAATTTTCTTGAGACCAAAATTACGATTTTGCCCTTTGTTTGATTTAAATTCAGAACCCACGTGAACTCTCAAAATAACGAAATAGACCATGCACGATATAACATCCACTATGCACAAGATAATGTCCACGTATTTCAACAGAAAATCCATGCATTCAAGTATTTCACTAGCCTTAGCTTTAGCAAAAATGACTAGGCAGACCATGCACGACACAATATCTACTATGCATAATACGATGTCCACGTGTGTTGAGCAAAAAATTCATACATTTTCAATATTTCACTAGCTTAGGCTATAACAAAATGATGTTAGGCAGACCATGCACGACACAACATCCACTATACATAAGATGATATCCACGCATGCTCAATAAAAAGTCTATGCATTTCCAATATTAAGAAGGACAATTACATTATATATGAATAATTTCATGTTGGTATTAGCCTAGGTACTAAAACAAGTACCCATATGAAATTTGATACAATATTTCAAATCTGATATATACAAAAAGTTAGCCACTATATCTAAAATATCTTACAGTTGCTTCTACATATACAAACAAAAAATATTTGTGATTCCCACTTACTCAAAATATATTATTTGGAAATGCTTTCATATACATAATTATAGTTGCTTGTGTACACCAAAGAAGTATAATGTAACCACTTCTCATGTTGGGTTAGGATTCTTGTATATCTTACGACTGTGTCCAACCTTCCCAAATCTTGAACAATGATAAATCTTCCTATCTTAAAAGACTTTATCCTCTTTGTTCGTGGCCTCCCGAGAGGACAGCTAGTTAAAGACAGCTGTAAGAAAAAAAAGTTTGTGATATATTTTCACCTGAAAGTCCATGTGATTTCAATTTATCATTCTGCTAGGCTTAACAAAATACTGAAGTTAGGCAAATAATGCATGATACAATATTCACTATGCACAATATAATGTTCATTTATTCTCAACTAAAAGTCCATAATATTCTACTTTATCAGTAAGCTGGGCTTGGCAAAATGCACAAGTAAGCAAATAATGTACAACACAATATCCACTATGCACAACATAAGGTTCATATATTCTCAACTAAAAGTCCATATGATTCTACTTTATCAGTAGGCTAGGCTTAAAAAAATGCACAAATAGGCAAACAATACATAACAATATCCATTATGCACAATATAAGGTTCATTTATTCTCAACTAAAAGTCCATAAGATTCTACTTTATCAATAGGCTAGGCTTGACAAAATGCAGAAGTAAGCAAACAATGCACAACACAATATCCTCTATGCATAACTTAAGGTTTATATATTCTCAACTAAAATTTCATACGATTCTACTTTATCAGTAAGCTAGGCTTAACAAAATGCACAAATAGGCAAACAATACATAACACAATATCCATTATGCACAATATAAGGTTCATTTATTCTCAACTAAAAGTCCATAAGATTCTACTTTATCAGTAGGTTAGGCTTGATAAAATACAGATGTAAGCAAACAATGCACAACATAATATCCTCTATGCACAACTTAAGGTTCATATATTCTCAACTAAAAGTCCATATGATTCTGCTTTATCAGTAGGCTAGGCTTAACAAAATGCACAAATAGGCAAACAATGCATAACACAATATCCATTATGCACAATATAAGGTTCATTTATTCTCAACTAAAAGTCCATAAGATTCTACTTTATCAGTAGGCTAGGCTTGATAAAATGCAGATGTAAGCAAATAATGTACAACACAATATAATATCCTCGATGCACAACTGAAGGTTCATATATTCTCAACTGAAAGTCCTTGTGTGTCCAGTTTATCAGTTGGCTAGGCTTAACAAAAAGTTTCTCAAGTTAATGAAGAACTAAAGGTCCGTATATAAAGTATCCATTTGCTAACAACACAATGTCCATATATTTATAATACAAGGTTTGTTGATATGATACATATAAATATCCACACAAGTTAATTGCAAAGTTTGCACAATGTAAACTCCATAAATAACAACATAAATTTTATAAACAACATCTACACCAGAACATTTATATCAGTTGTAAGAAAATATGTATCAAAAACAACAAAAGTCCAGAAATAACAACTTGTTTTCATTAAATGAACGTGAACACGTACATTATGATTAGATAAAACTGATATGGTAGATGCAGCACTTGATCCATTCTTTCCACACTATGGCAAATTGTTTCAAGAAGTTGGTTGGCGTGAGAGGAATGTAATCGGGCGAACGCCTGATCGTCTTCCCCATATACATCTAGATAAAAGTGAATTGCCCACTTATACCTATTGAATGAAAAAGCTTCAAATGAGAGAAAGAAGGAAGAAGGAGGAAGAAGAAGAGAGGGAATGGAAAGCATAATGGGAAGGAAAATGAATTTGGTTATTGTATCAGTGTTGAAAGAGGAAGAGAGAGAAGGACGAACGGAGGAAGACACTAGTACAAAATATGAAATTTAAGGGGTACTTTCTACATCGGTTGAAAGGCAAACGATGTAGAAAGTTAAGACGATGGCATTTTTGTAATTTTGGCAATGCGTATTATAGTTTTTACACCGGGTGAAAAGGCAACCACTATTAAAAATACTTTCTACAATGGGTGTCTATGCATATGCTGTAGAAAATAGAGTTTCTGCAGCGGGTGAGAGTCATCCGCTGTAGAAATCTTAATTTTCTACAGCAGGTGCTGTGTAACTGCTGTAGAAACATGATTTTCTACAGCGGGTGAAAGCTACCTGCTGTAGAAAATTGTGTTTTCTACAGTGGGTGGGTGCCACCCACTGTAGAAAATCATGTTTCTATAGCGGGCTCATTTTCTACAGTGGGTGCCTCTCACCTGCTGTAGAAAACCACTTTCTACAGTGGGTGAATAGTGACCCGCTGTAGAAAGTGGTTCAATTTTTTTTTTCTTTTCAACTCCACACGTCTCCTCCCTCATTTCCTCTTCTTTACGCCTTCAGAACACTCTTTCCTTCTCTCCCTTGACCCTCTTCCTCACCCCCTCCCCCTTGCCCCCCGTCCCCCTCGACCCCATCCCCTTCCCCATAGCCCCCTGTCCCCACACCAATCCCCCCCGCCAACACAACCACTGTAAAAAGTGCTTCAGTTTTTAATTTTTTAATCGTTGATCCATTTTCTACATCGATTATGGTTAGCCGATGTAAAATATGTATTTTTTTACAGCAGTCGTATAACTGATGTAGAAAGTTAGACTTTCTAAATCCCCTGTAACAACATCACCTATTTAACAACTGTAAAAAGTCATTTTTAACCGTTATAAAAGTCATTTTTGTAGTAGTGAGAAGAAGCTGGTCATGGGAAGGATAAATTAGTCTTTTCACCAAAAAACATAATTGTAAATGAGGCCTTTAAGCCCTCAGAATAATTTCAGAATATATTAGGCCTTATCTACAAAATTCTTGATATTTAGGGCCCTTAATGCCATTCCCCCAAGAATGAATCTTCCATTGGGTAAGTCAAGTCATACACTACCACTTATTTATATGGTGGTGGATACTACTATAAAAAAGTAAATATAAAATGGTTATTTTCTTAATATTTAATGGTTATGACTGTTGAGTAATCTAGCACTAAATATTCTAGGACCTTTTGTTCAACGATTTTCAACCGTTAAATATTATCAATTTATTCAATGATTTTTAGTCCAAAACTGTTGAATAAATTTTTGCAATTTGGAAATAAGAATTTTTGAGAGATAATATTCAATAGTTCTAGATTAAAAACCATTGAATAGTTTGTTATTATTTAATGGTTTTTTACTTATAATCATTGAATATGTGTAAACATTCAGCGGTTCTGTGACAACCATTGAATAGTTTTCATGTATTATTGGTCATCATATTTAATGGTTTTTCTCAAAAACATTGAATATTATGACCTAATTTTTTGAAATAGGCAGGCTGTATTTCTAGTAACCCCCCTACATTGTAAATTATAAAATGATATTCCAGTACCCAGAAATAAATTCTAGCCAATAATAGTCATGTATATACATAAATATACAATGAATTCCTATTAAAAACTTCTATATAACTTGAAGTGCTTAAATTAAACCAATCAATGGCTAAAACATAAAGCTCCAAATCCTAAAATTTGCCTTAGTTTCCTAACTATCACTATTGCTGACTGTTAAAACAAAACCATGCTTCAAAAATATCATGTGCTAAATCTTCAAGGACTTCTTCCATTTAAGCATGAGTATACATGTCACAGTATGCGTCCTCATAATATTGTATGCAACAACAACAACAACAATAAAAAATTAAAATCATGTTTATTAATAAAAACTAATATAATATTAATGAATAGGAAGACAATATATATTACACCATTTGGAAGAATTTCAGTTGGAACATATTGGACTATGTCCTCTATGAATTTCATGACAATGTACCCACAATCCTTGACTTTGTTTGCTTGCTCTAGGCACTACAATCATATAATGGATAAAAAAATTAAACAGTTAATTAATAATATGGCATGACCTATAGTGATGTTGCTAGCATAATTAATTATAAATACATATACCTTGACAATTGTCCATGATGCTATTGTATCAAACTGACCACTGCCCTTTAGTAGTTGTCGAAATTGTTGATCAGCATCAATATGGTACATGACCATGGCCTTAACGTGAAATAGAAAACTTGATATGAGAAACATTCATACAAAAAGAACAAATTACATACATATACACAACAAATTAATCAACTTACTGATTAATCATTTTCACAATATGCGGTCTGTTAAAGGGATGGCCATTATGAAGAGAGTTAAGGTACCACACCCTCCCTAAAGTTAGATTGATCACAAGTAACATCTAGTATCCCTTATGACACAAATTACAATTAGGAAGTGTCGTATAAATAATTAAATTTTGAATAAATTAAAGTGAAGCATCGTAAAGTAACTTACCCTTCACAAAAAGGCACTATGAATATTGTGTTCTTATTGGCACCACGTTGCTAGAAGTACTTTGAAAGCTTCTGAAATATTTCTAGTCCTTATTTAAGGCTCATTATGTATTGGTCATAAGGAGAGACTATGTGAGGATTGACAAATATAATCCTCTGTGCTATATCTCTTTTGGTAAGTATGGTAGTGTAGAGGTTTCTTAAATGTCAAAATAAATAGAAAATAGATGATTAAAGTGTGTGAGCGTGTGTGTATAGCTAAATGTTTAATGAAAGGTTTTAAAACATACCTCATATATAAGTTACATAGGGTAGTGGTAGCCTCTGCATAGTTTAATAAATCATTTAACACCTCATTGTTGACTTGGTCAATAGACTGTGGATCAACATGTATGTTTGTAGGGAAAGGGAGCAACACTCCTTCTTGCATCTTGGCATAAGTCTTAAGCAACTGTTGATTTTTATTGGGTAGGACTTGATGCTTAAAGGCTTGAGGCTTGAGGTTGAGGGTCTTTAGGTAAATGGGAACTAGTGTCTTCTGGGGAAATGTGATAGACTCCTTGGATTTTTCATAGCTCTTCTTATCATTTTTCCTCTTTTGCTTAGTAGTGAAAACTTTCATGGCCTCAAATGCTTTCTTTCCTACTGACTTATCAACAGGCTAGTTTTTCTAACATATAATATAATAAGATATCAACTACAAAAATATGCAAAAGAAGTTAATTTTCAATTATGAGTTTAACAAATATACCTTTTGAGATGGTGCTGAAATACAAAGGAGATAAACCGGTCATGCAACAAAGTTGAGCGATACATTTACTATAGTCCTTACATCCGGAGTAAAGTAAGGTAGATTATAATTAAGATCCTTAGCTGTCTACAGAGACTTTCGCTGTCCCTTCAGGTGTGTGTTCATTATAAAGTATCACTTGCCCAACAACATTGTACATGTACCCCAGTGTAACCACATGTCTATCTTCTGCCAAACAATCAATGTCAGCCTTGCCCTAGATAAATTAAAATAAAGAAAAAATTTATGTAATATGAATAATAAAAGTAGTATTATATGTAAGACTATAGTAAAATGAATAATAATACCTCAGGTAGGAGCTGAGATGGGACTGTGTAACTATTATTCATACTAGGGCTACCATCACCCAGTGGAAGCCCTAACCTATGTTGGTTCAATAGCATATCTATGAGTCTAGATTGTTCTTGAATCTATTGCGATTGTGCTAGTATATGTTGCTTCTGTTACACTAGCTCTTGCCTAAACTCTTCAACCTTAATAGAAGAAGAAGCCTTTTTATTGCACTTGAACCCATCTCTAAAGTAATCTTTTTCTTGTAACTCCAAAGCTAATGCCCCAAACACGACCAGGACAATCAGTATTCCCTAACGCCTTCTCCAATATATCCTCATCAATAGTTTGAGTGCCTGCTAATGCCTCTTGAGTCAAAGTGTCCTGTGAAGCAAAAAAGGTAAAGTGAATAAGTAAAAATTAATAACATTATATCAGTATATCATTAATACTTACTATTGTTTCGAAAATCGCTTTTGTTTTTGGGTTGTCAATATTGCCTTCTTTATTTTTTTGAGCCTCAGCCTAAATCCTACCACGGGATATAGAATCCTCTAATACTTGCTCTTTCTCAATCAAGCCCTTTTCAATGCCCACATATCCCTTACATCCAGCCTTATAGGTATATTCATTCTTCTTCACCAACTCTATTTTTGGTACTTAATGCCTTTGAATAAACACAAAACATGACAAGTCAATCAATATAAAAAGGAGGTGACAACAAAAGCAACAATACACAAATAAAATGACATTAATATTACCTTGAACTCTGGATTATGGCGTGAGTTAATAAAAGCTTTCCATTCATCCTCACTTACAATCTGTCGAAATGAGGGAAGGAACTGTATTTTTGATACCCTCTATGTCAGGGTTCACCACGAATTTACGGGTAATAAAACTTCTAAAAGAACTTATAGGGCTATCCCAGTTTTTTGTAGAACAAACTTTTTGCACCTCTCCTTGATCTCAAATCCTAACCGTAAGACAAACATGTCAATTTAAACAAATGACTGCAAAACATTTTAAAAAATAAGCAAAGGGATAGTATCTTACTGTTAAAGTTCTCCACACTGTATCCCTCATTACGGGAGTTGCATTCTTCCAAGATTTCAAAGTAATAGGCACTAAGGACTTTGCTACTATGCCAATATAACTAATGAAGTTATGACTGTCAACTACTTGATTCTTATTGTTCCAATGGACAATAAACTTTTTCCTTCATTTCTTTCTTTAGTAACTTCCTCTATCATAACCAACTCCCTCTTCAATTGTTCTTCCTACCTATTAAGGTCAGCCTTCTTCTTAGTTGGGTCATCATTTTGCCTACTTCGACTACTAGATCTAGAGCCAGAGTTGGGATGATCATGCTCAATAGCCAATTTATCTATGAAAGCAATAATAATCAAGATTAAATAAATTAAAAAAGAATAAGTCAAAAAACAAGTCAAAAAAATAATAATGTGCACTTTCTTTAATAAGTCAAAAATAACATAACTACCTGTTTATCTTGTTCTTTTTCTTGTTTAAATTACTTTTTTAATTAATTTCTTCTTCACTTTAATAGCCTTCTTCTTCTTTTGTTGAATTGATTTCCCCCTCTTAGAAATCTAAATTCCCTCATTATGATCACATCTTATGTAGAAAGCATCATTTCCAATACTGTTTACACCGTCATTATTTTCAGATGATGTCCCATAAAATGGATCAACTTCAACCTCATCATTCTTCAACTTTGCTTATTTTCTGCATCTTTCATTTCTTTAACTTCCTTGTTACTCTATAAAACAATAGACCATTTCTTATTAGCTGGATTATGGACATAAAAAACTTGTTTGGCTTGGGAAGGAAAAATGAAAGGACCCTCTGTGAACCCTTATTCAGATTCACCCTAATCAACCTAAAGTCATCAACATTTACCCCATTCTTAAATTCAACCAACTTGCAATTGAAGATTGGAACTCGAAAAGAGATGTAATCTAACTCCCAAATGTACTCAATTACCCTGAAGTAATGCATTTTTGCATAAATGGGTTTTTTTATCTTTCGCATTGGAAATGTGTATGCTATCACCTATGGTAGATACACCACTATTTTACATCGTGCTTCGATCATCATGCTCCTTCATGTAGAACTTGTACCCATTACTAGTATAGCTCATGTAAGACAAGATATGTTTGTTCGGACCTTGTGCCAACCATCTTAATCTATCATGAACTGAATCAGGATTGGCATTGTACTTCCCTTCGATATGCTCTTTCAACTAGGGAATGAATTGTTTATTATACAGTTTAATGATCCAACTCTCTAAACGATGATGGTGCTACCTTTTCAAATCTACCTTATGAATCTTTGCATACTCATCAGTCTCTGCAGAGTTGCACAGCATAAAAAGGCATACTTTTTCCCATCGGTCACTTGAGATAATGACAACTTTTCTTCTTGTTGTTTGTTCTATAGCTTCATCATCAACATCCCTTGAATTCTTTAAGTATTGACTGCAGAAGTAAATAGCCTCTTTACTAATATATCATTCAATAATGCAACCTTCTGGTCAACTTTGACTTTTCACATACCCTTTCAATACTTTCATATTATGCTTAAAGAGGTACATCCACCTCAAATAAGCAAGGCCACATAATTACACCTCTTTAACAAAGTGAACAGTCAGATGGACCATGATATCAAAAAATGTAAGAGGGAAAAATGTCTCTAACTCACATAATGTTTGCACAATTCAGCTTTGCAACTTCAGTAACTTGTCAGGATTAATTATTTTACTACAGAGACACCTAAATAAGTAACATAGCTTTGTGATTGTAGCTCACACATCGTCAGGTAAAATAGTATGCATAGCCATCGGAATAAAATTCTTCATTAAAACATGGCAATTATGAGTCTTTAAACCCTATAACTTTAAGTCTTTCATTGAGACAAGGTTTCTAACATTTAAAGAGTAGCCATTTGGAACCTTGATTGTAGCAAGAAACTGACATAAAATTTTATTTTCTTTTCTAGATAGTGTGTGAGCTACTTCTTGAAGAAATGTGAGAGTTCCCTTCTCCTCTGGTGCCAATTCTGCTTTTATGCCCATTTCAACCATGTCTCACCTTGCATTGTTGCTATCCTTTACCTTTCCTGGAATATGAAGCAACGTTCCACTAAGACTATCGCACATATTTTTCTCAATATGCATCAAATCAAGGAAGTGTCGCACATTCAAGGTCTTCTTATATGGTAAGTCAAAGAAAATTGATCTTTTCTTCCACTCGCTTGTTCCAACATGCTTCACGAATGGTTTTTCAAATTCAATATCAAGGTCTTTTACCTTTTGAAATATTCTTCACTAGCCAATTGCCTTGGTGGCCTCTCTTCTTCTATTTTTACATTAAAAGACTTTTTCACCGATGATATTGATGTTTTTCACCCAACCATCTGTGATTTCCAAGGTATACGTTATTTATACCATGCTGCAATCTCATTGAGCATGTTCCTTCTTCACAAATAAGGTATCCAAGTTGTCCTTTAATACTATACCATGATAGATTACCATATGCAGAAAGTTATTTATTATACTAAAAAGCATGACTCTCAAATTGAATATCTCTTCTCTGTAGGCATCATATAACTCCACACCTATCGCCCACAACAACTTCAAGTCTTCAATCAATGGTTCTAAGTTAACATCTATGTCATTCCTTGGTTACTTGGGCCTCGATATTAGCAAGGATAATATCATATACTTCTGCTTCATGCAAAGCCAAGGAGGAAGGTTATAAATGACCATCTTCATAGGCCATATTCTATAGGTATTACTCTGCATCCCATGCGGGTTCTTCCCATCATTAGATAATGTGAGGCGTAGGTTCCTATTTTCTTTTTCAAACTCATGATACTTTTAATCAAACCTTATCCATTTAGGAGAATTAGCTAGATGCTGAATCTTGTCATCTTTAATCCTTCCATTTACATGCCATGTTAAATTCTTTACCTCTTAACGTATGCTATACAAACTCCTAAATCTTGAAATAATAGGAAAATACCATATTGCCTTCTTCAGACTCTTCCTATTTTGCTTATAATGTGATGTCTCACACTTAGGACAAGGGCTAAGCTCTTCATATTCATTCATATACAAAATGCAATCATTAGGGCAAGCATGTATCTTTTTATAGCTCAGGCCAACAATGTGTAACACTTTATTTACATCATACAGTCGACTCAAAAGCTTGTTATTCTTCGGTAGTATTAGTTTGATTAGAGAGAATAAGCTTGAAAAACTTGTATCACTCTACCTACTAATTGCTTTCAAGTTGTACAATTCCAACATAGCAAATAATAAAGTGAACTTAGTACAACCCTCATACAAAGGTGTCTCTATATTAGTTTTCAATGTTTCTGACTTCTTTAGAAAATTCTCGAGTTCCTCTTCCATCGCATCAACCAATTCTTTAAGACAATCAGCCTTATATGCATTTGTGTCAAAAGATGGTGATGATGAACAACTTTTCATATACCCTCAACTACTATTATTTACATCTTTAGGTGTCTCTTTATACTTTACCCAACACTTATAACTTTGATCAATTCCATACTCAAACAAGTAGAGTTCACATGTTTCAAAAGAAACTAACTTCACATTACCACAACTTGAACAAGTACAGACAATTCGTTCATGGTTTTTTTGCATTATTTACTACAAACTTAACAAATTCTACCACCCCATTCTAATATTCTTTAGATAGGTGGTTTGTAGACATCCACTCCTTATCCATAATGCCTTTATTTAAGAAAGATTGGAAAGTATTTAGTGAGTCATGAGTTTAATTACTTCAACTATGCTTATATTTGTTCTTTTCAAGGGCAAAATTAAAATTAAAAAAATTTGCAGCATAATGATTTCAAATAAGTTTCCCCAAGCATTATGCCCTTTCTTCATACTATTTTAATCTACAAAATTTTAAACTATTTCAAGAAATAAAATAGAAGTATAATTAAACTCCCTCCGGACCATAAAACAACTTTAACAATAGTCATATTTACAAGACTATATTTTTTCAAAAAAAAAAATTTGACAACATAACAATATAAAATTGAGCATTTTCCAGGCTTACTACCATATTTTGACAAATTGAACATTAAAATAACAAAAAACTCATATTAAAAATCACTCAATCAATCACATTTAACAATTTCATGATTCAAATTTCAAAATTGGTAGCAGACAGAGAATTTTTGTTCAACCAAAATTCAAGCAGATTGTATATGAAATCATCCCCACTTTAAATAATCATAACCCATTCAATCTATATTCAAATAAACTACTCAAATTTTATACAATTTCTTAAAAAAAACTAACGTTTTTTGCATTTGCCAATGTAATCCACGATATAAGGAACCATGGTTGAAGGGAGATGAACCACGAACCTAGCTACTAAAGTGGAAGAGGAAGATGAAATTAGGAAGAGAGAGTGGAAGAGGAAGAAGAAGGAGTAAGAGAGGACTTATGTGTTTGCACACCATACAGCAAATGGACAAAAATGGCAACGGAGGCAAGCGACGGCATTCCAATAATAGAATAAGGTAGGGTTTGGCCGAAAATGTCTACTTGGTGCTTGGGGAAGGAGTTTTAACAATGGGTATTTAGTTTTACAGAGAAAAGAAATGAAGTTTTGAGTGTTTGAAGAGTAACAGCTTCATGAAGATGAACAGACCATTTAAAAGATCTTATTCAATGGTTCTATTAAAGAACTGTTGAATCTATGTTTATTCAACAGTTCCATAATAGAAACTATTAAATACTATAAAGGTTTATTCAACGGTTCTATTTAAGGAACCGTTAAATAATCCAATGATGTCATCAAGCGCTTTTCTAAAGGATTTACTTAACAGTTTGTATATTTAACTATTGAATGTATATTTATTTATTCAATGGTTATATTTTTAACAGCTGAATATTAGCTTTTTAAAATCCCACCTTTTCTTATTCAACATTTTTTCTTATAATCGTTGAATACAAGATGTTATATATAACTTATTTTTTAGTAGTGAGAGGATCTCGATGTCACTCTTCTTACATATGCCATTAACAATGATCTTTCTTTCACACATTGAAAAACATGGAAAATGGGCTAGAAGACCACAAGATAACTTACTGTACTAACCGAACTAGAATGTAGCCCTAAGGTGCATCCTACAAATTAAAATACAAAATAGTCACCTATTCAACTTATACAAAACTAACATAAAAATAAAGGGAAAAAATGGTACCAATTTAATTTAACATCAACATTCAAGACACTTGGGAAAATAAGTTACCTCAAATTTTATTCTCTACTAATTGCTCCCAATTACAATATACTTCAAACCCTTTTTTTCCCAGAATCAATAATAATCATGTGCTTCCATTAATGTTCTACAATGAACTACCCAAATTAGAAAACAAAAAAATAGAGAAATGTACAATAACCAAAACCACTAGAAGATGTTGTGGTCTTTTTGGCTTTTGTAAACAAAAAAAATGTTTTTTTAATAACTTATAATTGTTCCTAATGTTTCCATTAATTTTTATAGAAATATTGTTATTTAATAATTTTATTGATTACACTTTTAAGACTTTTATTAAAAAGTCATACAATCTTATGAATTTTGTTTTGATTCTTTTAGCCCTTTTATGGGCTATAATAAATTAAATTTTGATTGCTTTGCAAATATTTCTTCTAAATTTATTTAGATGTCCTAATTTTGTTTACAAAACAATATTTGTCCTAGCCTATAGCCAAAAAATGTACACAAGAAATTAAAGCTTTTGGATACAATCAAACAAATATATATATATATATATATCAATCCAAAGAAATAAATCATATATCAAACTTCTTCTAGACTTTTGCTAGAATATATGTACATCTTCATTAATCAAATACTAGAGTGAGATGTCATTGAATGGAATAGTTAACACAAGGTTGGAAAAAGAAAGCTTGTGAATCACTTGCTTCATTCATGGTCGAGATTTTGATGAGGGATGCAAGCATGCTAGTGCTATTGTGACACAGAGAATCAAATCTTGAGCATCTCTTTGTAAGGAAAGTGGGAGATGTGAATCTATGACATCTCTTAGAAAAATGCTTTTGTTAGATATATCTGTCAAAGATTGTATTAAACCTGCAGGATGCCTTCTAATGATTGTTTCTAATGCCACCACTCCAGTACCATAAATATCACATTTTTCTATCACAACTAAGGTGTATGCAAGCTTTGCAATTAGTAAATCAAAAATCACTTAGATAAAGTGTAACACAACATGATAAGAGGATAGTAAGGGAAACAAACAAACTTGGAGCAATATAACCATAAGTACCCATTAGAAGAGTTTGATTGGATGAATTGGGATCAAAGTTTCTAGCTATTCCAAAGTTAAAGACAAAAGCATCCATCTTTGAGTTTAACAACACATTACTACTTGTTATATCATGATGGATAATAGGAGAAGTGCAAGCATGATGCAAGTAGAACAAAGCATTTACTATTCTTTTAATGGTATTTACCTTTTTACCCCAATCCATCTCTTTAGCTTTACCTTCTTGATTTAATACATATAAGAGGCTTCTTCTTTCCATCTATTAATATATGAGAAACATACATTTTGTTGTGTAAAAAAAATCTGTAATGCCTTCACTGACATTACCATATGCTCAACTACAAATAATATTAATCAAATTAAAATAATTTGTTTAGAAAGCTTTAAAAATAATGGGATCCCAATAAAAGATCTCCAGAAATAATTTCATAAATTGCTTAAATTACAAAATGTTACACACAACAAAAGCAATAATACAATGTGCATCAAGGATAAAAAAAAACATGTGCAAAATAAGAAAAATAAGTGAAATTTGACACTATGCGCCACGACTCATGCCACATGCGACGTGGCATATGGCACAGAGGCCATAATCGCTCACTTTATGTCATGTGCTGCGGCATACGGGTTCATACACTGTGGCACACACATCTGACTTTGCTGTCAAATGGCAATTTCTAATATGAAATTTAGATGCGTGCCATTTTCACATAAGATGTCTGATTGGGATGGTTCAAGTGCTCACATGAAACTTATTTCAAAATCTAACTAATGACATTAGTTTCATCTTAATTCGATATTTCTATCAAAAATTGAACACCCAAGTGCATTTTGACCATTTTCTGTCAAAATTTTGTCACTTAAGTGTCTCAATTCAAAACCAATTGTCATTAGCCACTTTTTAGGCCTTGACCACGTCCAAATGGACAATACACACCTGATTGACCACACATATGCACAATATAACACACTTACACATATTTGACCTATAAACTTCCCATTTCACACTTGTGGGCCAAATCTCAATTTTCCTTCTATATTCTCATACATGGCCAAATCACTATACATTCACTTCAAACATCTCATATTCACACCTATATACACTCATCCACTAGCCCATCTAGTCATTTCACCATTCACACATATATACAATGGGCTAGGGAGCTCAAAACCAATCAAAAACCACATTTACCACAATATGCACATACTTAAATCCTAAGGCAACTTATGCACAGTCTTTACTAACAATTTACAGAGCCATTACACCAATTCTTACAAAGGCTTAGGTGAGAGATGTCAACTCAGCTTATGTCCTTTTCCTTTAACCCACTAATACTGAAACTTGAAAAATGTAATTAACCATGAGTGAGATAAAAATCTCAGTAACTAACATAGTTCATTAAATGTCTATTACCACAAATAACCATGCCAAAGTTACAAAAACCATAATGTAGCATCTATATATAGTATATAATAGCTAAAACATTGTTTTTACATATAAATCACTTTTTCAAAAACTTTTACACTTTAGCATGATCATTTATCCATCGATCCTCCAAAGCTCCCTGACATAAAACTATAGGCTCTCCTGACTCAGCCATTTGCTGACTCGAGCACACTTTCGGTAGTAAAAACACCTGACCAAAGGTAATCTAACCCACCTATAGACTATGGTTTCCCTCTTTACACACTTGTGATGGAGGCATCATTGACTCGTAATCGCATCTTAACGGGCACTAGGGAGTTGCCAGACTGTCCGGATGTCCCATGGTAATAGTCTTATAGTATGTTGTACTAAATTACTTATGGTAATAGCCCATATAATGCTGCACCAAATGTTTCATTGTGTCAGCCTGACCATATGAATTTTTTACTCACATATCTCCCCACACACACACATCCCTACATATCCTGACTGAACTCCCACTCTCTATGATCATGCTCTTTCACAATTATTACTACTCTCATTCACATTTTCACATAACACTTTTATACATAATATATATGTATCAATTGAAACTAATAACTTTTCACAAATTAATTTTCATGCTAAAATTATTTACAATGTCAAATCATGCATAAAACTCATAAAACAATAAGTTTTTCTCATTTGGTATTTACTTATATATAGTTATGATAGTTAATAAACATAATAAGCTATATGGTTACCTCAACTCTTCTGGTCGATATAAAGGTTTACCCATGTTACTTCCTTACTCGAATCTCTTTCCACTGATTTATTCATCACACACTAAAATCTACATAAAAATTGTCATTCAAAGTCAATTTCTCTATTGACAAGAAGTGCCAATTATTACATTTAAGCACCTAACTGCTTTCAAATCCACATTTCATACTTGATTACACATACTACCACTAATTACCCCTCATTTTAAGTTTTAATATTTTCTAGCCAATTGCTCTCACTACTCTCTCTAAATTAAGGAAAATCTTGCCTATAGCTTCAAAGTTTTATCGTTTCAATTTAAACCAGTCACAAAGTACTAGTTTAGTTCTAAAGAACCTTTCTATTACTATAGAGTAAGAAATCAACTCTTTAAAGCTCCTAAATTCAGTTTCTCACTAGTTAAAACTAAGAAAATAATGTAGAATCAGACGTTAAGGCAGTACATGACTTACTCAATAAGTAACAAGTCAAAAACATTATCCTTGCTCTTGATTATGCTTGCCCTAGCACATCCCTTGCTCTTCTACACATCTGAGCTCCTCTCTTATGTTCTCCCTTTTTGTTTCCATGAGCAGACACGTCCCTATTAATCTAATTTTTGCTCCATGTGCTGTGGCGCATCCATCCCCTACTACGGCACTTAGCACAGTGGGGGAAATCCTCATTATGCTCACACGCTCTACTTTGGGACTCCACTTTTCTACTCATATTTGTTCATATAACATCCCAATAGGTCAAAATAACACTTCACTATAAAGAATCCTAATCTCACATTAAATCACTATTTCATCCACTAATTAGTCATTAATGCAGGATTAAAAATTCAGGATGTTACAAAAGGCATAAAGCTTTATAATGTTATGATGTCAGATTTCAGTCAACATCTTCACTTCATTGTAAAAACTTTTAGGCAGAGATAGATTTTCATATTGATTCTATGAATTTTTTTCAATGCAACAATCCTATTACTGTCATACCCCAATACTAAGAGTATGACTGGCGTGAAATATGAGATAAACTCATATTCTATGAGCCTTGATTAACTAGAGATTTAAGCTAAAATATTGATAGTTGGTTTATATATATAATCATGAAGTTCATAAAATCTTAATATTTTGTAGAAATTTTAGCAGAGTCTCCCTTATAATTTGGACCTCTCAAAATTTCTATAATAGCAAAACCTATCAGCCAATCCAGCAAGGGAGACTAGCTCCATACTAATAGATTATATACTAGACAATAAACCTATGACCTAACTATGATATATGTGAAGCACTAACTTACAATTACATAAAACAATATATTTACATCAAAATAACTAGAACGTGCTTCCATTGTCCCAAAAGCAATACTGCCCCTCAAAGATTAGTAGATAAGGTCATATACAATATTTGAGATCAAAGAATTTTTTGGTGAGCAGTGTTCCAATCGAGATTATGAGTTATAAATAATTAAAAATAAAACGTGATAAGTAGTAACTAATAAATTTGGTTTAAACAAAAGAAGAGAATAATGAGACTTACTTTAATTAATAACAAATGACGAGTTTGCTCAATAGTATAACCATGAAACCAAAAACAACATTGAAACAAGATAAGTTTATCAAAAATTTTCTATTAAATATATATATATATATATATAAAGATTTCAAATAATGATGCAATTAAAAAAATTCCTTTAAAGAAGCAAAAATAAAATGATAAGTTTTAAATCTCATATAGGAGTGCTTTTTAGAATGAATAACAAGCGTGGACACACAATCCATGAGAGTAAAACCAATCAAGCATAGACATACAATCTATGAGAGTAAGTAACCAATCAAGCGTAGCTAAAAGTCACAAAACAAGCGTGGCAGAAGCTATAAATCAAGCACAGGCACCAGACCCACGAAAACAATCGTGAGTACAATACTCACAAATTACCATCCCTCTAATCCATGTGTGTTAGCCTTTGCATGGGGCTTGTAGCTCTAACAAGCACCCTGCTAGCTATGTGTATCATAGCATGCTAAGAGCTAACAAAACTGTTGTTAACATCCAGCGTTCTGAACTCAGTCCCCCTAATTAAAATCGAGCATGCATGGAACAATATTAAACTTAAATAAAGGAATTTCTTAAACATTTTTCTATAACTTATTCAAAATGCTACTCACTCACCTGAGAATTTTTCAAGAATTCTAGAGATTGTTTCTCTAAACTTTTGACTTTTATTCTTATGTTGCCCTTAATGCCCTGACAAATGAGTAAAATTCTAAAATCATTTATCAAATAATCTTCCAAGCATTTGATGGGTATTAATATTCAATCCCATTGATACTAACGATAATACTATAAACAATTATATTCCGAGTATACTTCTGTTAAGCCCACAGATGGTAGATCTCTAGCTTGGGCCTAATTCAAGGAAAGGTTTTATGATTTTTACTTCCTACTAGCTTTCAAAGATGAGAAAGAGGTAGAGTTTCATGCATTTTAGCAAGGGGACTTAGACAAGGAGACCTTTATAAGGAAATTCAATCAGTTGTCTAACTTCTCACATATCTAAATACTTCTAATGATAGTAAGTGGAAAGCGAAAAGGTTATCAAAAAAGATGAGGCAAGAGTACCACCAGTAGCTATCTTTATTGGGCAAGGTGATATATGATGAGATGTGCAATCATCTAAGGATTGTTGCTCATCGAGGCCAAGACATGTAGAGTAGCCAAAGAAGGGATACAAGAGGCTAGTTTTCTTCTGGGTTAACTCTTATTAGTGGTGTAGCTATGAGAGTAGGTTTTAGCTCTAGTTTTTCTTCTGGTGGCTCCTTTAGAGTCGAGTCTTCTTTTGCTTTTGGTAATTAAAATTTAAATAGGGGTTCAAGATCTCAAGGTAATTAGGGTGGTAATATGAGGTTTAGGGTTTTTTGTTTCTCTGGGAATGCTTTAGCACTTTCTTTACAGCTAGTCAAGCTCCAATTCTAACCAAAATGAGGTCACCTTGTGATAAATGTGGAAGGGTTCATTTCGATCGTTGCTTGCTGACTTCAAGTATGGAAAGTTGGGCCATTTAATATGTGTCTGCCTTGATTTGCATGAGAGCTCAAATTGAAGGAATGTGATTCCTAGTAAAGTGTATACGATATCTCAAGAGGAGGCTAGGAAGTCATCAAATATGATTACTAGTACAGTTTTTATCTATGGCCTTAATTTAAAAGCTTTGTTTGATTGTAGCATGGAGCATTCTTTTATTTTTGCTGAGTGCTTAGATAGAATAGGTATGCCTGTTGAGCAATTGCCCTATGATATAGAAGTTTCCTTTACTTCTAGTTTCATCAGTCAATCCAGTGTGGTGTGTGGGACTAAGATGACTTTTAATAGGCAGTCAACTTGGGTGAATGTGATCACATTGCTTATGTAAAGTATTGATTTGATCATTAGTATGAACTAGCTAACAGCTTATGGTGATGTCTTGGATTGTGTGGTTAAGACTATGACTTTGGCAAAAATGCCAAAGGTGATTGAGGAATTTGATAGGATTTAGTCACTTGCCTTCAAACTTAAACTAAAACTAACCTTAATGCAATATAGGGCCAACCCTAGGTCATCTTTCGAGGAATGATTTTAAGTCTAATTTAAAGTTATCTAGTGAAATAAATCACCTAAAGTTTGAAGTTGATTAACTAATTGCTAACCTAATTATCTAGTGAATTAAACTAGCAAACTAAACCTAATTATAAATGAAGTAGCTTCCCAATTTAAGTAGGAACCCTAAGGTATTGCTAATGGAAGAATCCTAATTTCTAATCAAACATGGTAGCTCACTTAACTCCTCTTCCTTAGCTAAAAAAATGCATTTACTTAAGACAACTATCTCAAGTATCCTAGCTTTACTAATTCAATTTCCTAAGTGCTATTACAAGCCCCCTAGGTAACCTTACTAGCTTAGCTCTAAAATTAACCAAGTGTTTAGCTAAAATTCATTCCCAAATGCCACTGCCCAAAGTTGTACCTAAGTTCAAAACTATGAAAACTCAAGCAACTCATCAAGTATTCACCACACAATTACATGCTAGGCTAATACAAGACATTTACCCATTGAAATCATATATTACCATGCAAATTCATAGAGTGGACGAAATTCCAGCAGCACATAGCTCATGAAATTCAACTCAACAATCTTGTTTCAAAATTACAAATTACAAACAACCATGTAACTAAAGTCAAATTGAACTACAATCAACAATAGTCATAGTATTCTAATGGAATTGAAACAAGATGAAGAAATAGTTGAGCTTAACCAAGCGAAGACTTCAAAACTCCTCTTCCATCAACTCTCTCCTAGGATTCCATGGAGACTCTAACTAAAAAACATCAAGAGCACTTTGCTTCCTCCATGAACACAACTAGGCCGTGGCACATGCTTCATGCTTCTTGATGGATTGAGCTTCAAATCTCCTTCTAATTGCTTGGGTAAGGTTGGCCATGGGAGGAGAAGAGAATGGTGGAAGAATTGAGTGGATTTGATGGTGAAAAGTGAAGAAAAGATGGCTGGACGTGGCTGTATGTGTAGAGAGAAAGAAGAGAAAAATGTAGAACAAGATGAACAAGAGAGAGAAAATGTGAAAGATCAGTGAATGGGTGAATGAATCTCATTTGGGACTCAAAATGGTGTGCTCCTAGTGTTTCACTTTAGATGAATACTTAATTAAAAATGGGAAAAGAAAATAAAAAAATGAGAACCTTGTTACACTTACAAGATGGCACCCTCCTATTAGTTTGTAGATAATTCTAATGTGTTCCTAATTTTTCATGTGTCATCCACATCATTTAAGCTAATTTAATCCCTCAAAATATCATAATTTACGTACAAATGATCGGCCATTGACCTCAAGGAGTGTTGACCTCAATTGCCTAATTGATGCATAAGTCACATGCCACCTATATCACATAAATCACATAATTCAATTAAATAGCATGTGATATAAGAAAATATAATTAATATCCAAAATTAAATTCATAATTAAAGGGAGAATTTATTAAATTAACCAAGTTTTAGGTTCCACAAAATTATATAAGAATTTTCACATAAAAATAAACCAAAAACTAGGTCAAACTAAGACACTTTAGAAAGTATTAACTTTTTATTTAATTACTCCCAAAATAAAATAAATTTTAAATTATAATTTCACCACTTATCAACTGGACATAAAATTTACTTTGTCAATTTTTCTTGTACATTTTCTCAAAAGTTTATTTTTTGGATCAAAATACCTCTAGTGCACTAAACCTAGAAACTTAGGCAAAATTTCAAATCTAATGTAATGTGTGCACTTTGAGGTGATAAATCATTAATAAAAAGGTTCTAATTGACAAATAAAAGTGGGTAACAAATATGTTCTATCATAATACCATAGTCATTCTTGTTTTCTTTCTTCTTTACAAACTGAGAAGTTGATTGAGCAGGGTTGTCAAGCTTATGTGGTAGTACTTGCTACCCAGGGATCTAAGGCAGGTAAAGTGGATGAGATTGATGTTGTTAGAGAGTTCCTAGAGGTGTTTTCAGAGAATGTGTCAAGATTATCTTTAGAGCGTGAGGTTGAATTCTTGATTGACTTGGTGTCAGGGATGCAGCTAATTTCAGAGGCTCCCTATAAAATGGCTCCTTTAGAGTTGGTTGAGTTGAAGAAGTAGCTTGAGAAGCTACTAGACAAGGAATTTATTTAGATGTAGTGTTTCTGATTAAGGATCGCTTATCTTATTTATGAAGAAGAAGGATAGTAGTTTGAGATTTTGTATTGATTATAGGTAGTTGAATAAGGTTATGATGAAAAAAACAAGTACCCACTGTCTTAATACCACAGTTTTCTCTAAAATTGACCTTCATTCAAGGTACCACCAGTTGAGGGTTTGTGAGAAGGATGTGGCAAAGATAGCTTTCAGGACTCGATATGGCTATTATGAGTTCTTGGTTATGCCATTCATGTTAACTAATGTGCATGTGGTTTTCATGAATTATATGAACTATATCATTTAGCCTTTCTTAAATCAATTTGTAGTGATTTTTATTGACAACATACTGATATACTCTAAAAATTAAGAGCAGCATACCAGATAATTGAGGATTGTCTTAAGGTTTTTGCGAGATCATAAGCTATATGCCAAGCTTAATAAATGTGAATTTTGGATGAGAGATATTAGATCTTAAGACATATCATGCCGGTAGATGGTATTATGGTTGATTTATATAAGGTTGAAGAAGTCTTGTAATGGGAGAGACTGATATTAATTATGGAGATCCGTAGTTTCTTAGGGTTAGCAAGTTACTACTGATGTTTTATTAGGGATTTTTCCCAAATTTTGATGCCTTCGACTAGGCTGATAAGGAAAGATAGGCCAATTATGTAGGATGATAAGTGCCAGACAACCTTTCTTAAGTTGAAAGAAAAGTTGACGACAGTTCTAGTATTGGTGATTCTAGATCCTAAGAAGCCTTATGACGTGTATACCGATACTTCTAATAAGGGTCTTGGTTGTGTTTTGATTCAAGATGAGAGAGCAGTGGCATATGCATCTCGACAGCTTAAGCCGTATGAGGAGAATTATCTAACACATAATCTAGAGTTGGTTGCGGTGGTCTTTGTGTTCAAGATCTGGCGTCATCATCTTTATAGAACAGAGTTCAAGGTCTTGAGCAACCATAAAAGTCTCAAGTACCTAGTGGATTAAAAAGAGCTGAACATGAGATAGAGACGTTAGATGGAATTTTTTAAAGATTATAATTTTAAATTTAAGTATCATCTAGGGAAAACAAATATGGTAGCGGATGTTCTTAGTCGCAAGACTTTACATGTAGCCTATCTATGGTTTAGGAGCATAGATTAATGAAGTCTTTAGTTGAGACTTCTCTAAGTATGATTGAGTTCTCCTTAAATGGTCTTAAGACTACAATTATTTCTAATGAATTTTAGAAAGAGATATAGGATGCTCAGCTTAAAGATCCAATTTTGCTAAAGATAAGTCAAGAAATTGAGAATTGTGAGACATTGGACTATTGATTTAATGATTTTGGATATATAGTTTTCAAACATAGGGTGTGTGTGTTCTTAACGATGAGTCTATTCGGAAGCAATTGTTAGATAAGAAGCATCATAGTAGCTACAACCTTCACCCTGGTGGTACCAAGATGTAGCTTGACATGCAGTGTCACCAGTGGTGGTAGGTATGAAAAAGAATGTCACAGACTATGTTAGTAAGTGTTTAACTTATCAAAAAGTTAACATAGAGCACCAAAAGCTATCGAGGTTGTTACAAACTCTAAATATTTTTAAATGAAAATAGGACAATATTTCAATGGATTTTGTATCTAATTGCTGAGAACCTAGGCTAGTTTTAACTCTATCTAGGTGATCGTAGATTGTTTAACCAAGTTGGCACACTTCTTACTAGTCAAGACTACCTATACGATTGAAAAGTATGCCAAAATCTACATCAAAGAGATTGTATGACTACACAGGGTATTAAGGGATATTGTTTTAGATTGCGATTCTCGATTTACATCAAATTTATGGCAGGCTATACAAAAGGCTATAAGCATGGATCTAAAGTTCAATACGTCCTATCATCCATAGACTAATAGACAGACTGAGCAGACGATCTAAACATTAGAGGATATGAAGAGATTGTGTGCCTTAGAGCTTTAAAGAAGCTGGGATAAGCATTTGCATCTAGTGGTATTTGCTTACAATAAAAGTTATTACACCAATATTCAAATGACTCCGTATGAGGCACTATATGGTAGATGATGTAGATCTCCTCTCTATTAGTATGACTTGAATGAGAGGACACTGATGGGACCAAATGTGGTAGAGGAGACCAGAAAGAAAATCAAATTGATCCAAGAAAAAGCTTCTCACAGTGCAAAGCAAATAAAAAAGTTATGCTGATAATTGTCATAAAGACTTGTTTTTTGAGGTTGGAGATCACGTGTTTCTCAATGTTTCTCCGTTAACTGTTGTTGGATGCTTGATTCGGGCTAAAAATTAGTCTTCTCAATATGTGGGTCCTTTTGAGGTTTTAAAAAAGGTTGGGCCAGTGGCTTATTAGTTGGCATTGCCGCCTCAGTTAGTGGGTCTACATAATGTATTTCATGTGTCACAGCTGAAGAAGTACCAGTCAAACTTGTTGCTTGTGATAAAACCTAAGGAGGTTGAAATTCAGGAAAATTTAACCTACTAGACTGAACCATTGTGGATGATAAGGATAAGCAACTTAGAAATAAAATAATCTTGTTGGTAAAAGTAATACGGAAAGGGATAGCTCCGAGAGACACAACCTAGGAGACTAAGGATCACATGTGGAAGGAGTATCCGCAATTGTTTCCCAAGGTATGTATCTCTCTTTGGTTCTTGTGTTGGTTTTGAATTTTGGGATAAAATCCTTTTTAAAGGAGGTGAAAATGTAACATCTCAAATTTTTTATAAAAAAGCCCATATTTAAATAAAAAATTTAATTAATTAATTGAATTAATAAATTAAATTATAGGGCAATTTAGAAATTTGAAATTTGGTTAAGTTAATATTAATTTGGGATGAGTTTGTGGGTTTTTAAACCCTACAATAATTTGGTAAAGGCTCGGGTCCAATTAGCACTATACCTGAAATTAAAGACTGGAATTAATGCCCTTAGTTTATGGGCATGTTTTTTTTTTTTAAAAAAAGGAATCACATTTTAGAAAAAGAAAGGGAATCAGTTTTAATTTTTAAAGAAACAGGAAAATAAAAGAAAAAAGGTGCTGAAGAAAAAAGAAAGAAAAGGATTAGATTTTTTTAAATAAAAGGGAGGAGCAAAGAGTGAACAAGAAAGCAAAGAAATAAGGACAAAGTAAGGAAGGGACAGACAAGAGAGTAAGAGGGAGAGGAGATAGTGGAGAGAGGAGGAATAGAGGGAGCTAAGGCTTGGATTCAGGAGGCTTTATGGTAGTTGTGAGCTCGAGTACGAGTTAGGTAAGATCCCTACCTCAATTGTCACTAGAAGAAAAATAATTTTTGATGTTGCTAATCTACATTGGTTTTACAAAAGAAAAACTGAAGTAAAAAAAAGGCTAGGGCAATTTCATAATTTTTTGAAGAGTTTTTACATTGGTTCTTTAAAAAACTGACATGGAAAACTATTTTTTTCAAAAAAAAATTTCTTCTTTTTCCACGCCGGCCTCAAAATAACTAATGCGGAATATAGATACCATGTTGATTTTAGAAAAAACCGACAAATTTGAAAAGTTGCATATGCAACTCTTCAAATCCATTTTTGCTTAGCTTTTTCAGATCCATGATGCAACTCTTATCTCATCTCTTCTTCTTCATTTTTCACTCAAAGCTTCCACCTTTCTCCTCCCTCTGCCATCTGAAGTCTTGTCGGTCACTTTTTCATAGCTGTCTTGCCACCTTTTATTGTCACCATCGCCATTTGGGTTCCATATGTATGCATATTTCATTTCTCTTCCATTTCTTACAAAACTGAAGAGTAACCTTTCCTTTCATTTGAAGTACTTTTCCATTCCTTTTCTACTCTCTTGGTCGTGGGTGGTGTGTGGGTTGCCGTAGGTGGTATGCTAGTGGCTGTTAGCTCATGGGTCTTCCACTTACGGTCTCCTCCTTGCTATTTCAATTTATGAGTGTGGGTGTTGCTCATCTTTCACCTTCCTCTTCCATTAGAAAGATTTTGCTAGCTCTTCTATTGTAAGTCTTTATTTTTTATTTATTTTTCTTAATTTTTATTACCTATTGGTATTGTAATTGGTTGATTTAAGTGAATATTTGTATAGTTGGGTATTTGAATAGATGAATTTGTGCCTTCAAATCTTTATTTTAATTATTAAATTTATACTTCATAATAGTTGATTTAATTGAATATTTTTATATTAGAGTGTTTAGATTGTTGGATTGATTCAACTAACATTATTATTGATCTTCAATTAATTATATATTTTTATATTTTTTAGTATTTTGAACAAATATGTGTGTGGGGGGGATTAACATATTAATTATATGGAGAAGATATTATATTAGTTCATTTTATAAATATATATTTAGTGTAGTTATAACTTGTTGTATAATCATTGTGATTCTGCTAAATGGTTGTTTATACTTGTTGTATAATTTATACAAGTTACAAGTTTGAAGTTTTGGATGTATAGAAAAACAAACAATTTTTTAAAAAAAATTAAACTTTTGACAATGGTTATATAAAAAACCATTGTGAAAAGTCATCTTTCACAACGGTTATCTATTAAATTGATGTTGAAAAAAACAAAAAAATTAAAAGAAATGAACTTTTCACAATGATTATTAAAAAAAAAAACTATTGTGAAAAGTCACCAAGGTGACTTTTCACCTCCCTTCTTTTTACTTCCCCTTAATAACCAACGTAAAAAGTCTAAAATAACTGTTATTAAGAGTATGGATTTTGATCTCAACGCCTTAGTTCTTGTAAGCTTTGGTTTTCTTGGTTTTAGGGAGGTTGTGTTAAATTTTTATATGGTGCTCTAATATTTTAAACGAGCAATTAGATGAAAGAGGAGTTTTGGGCAAAAATTTAATCCCAAGAGATTGGGTTTTACTCTTCAATAGTTTGAGCCTATTTATTTAGTTATAATTGTACTATTTGAATCTAATAAGATTTAAATTAAATTTTGGTTTTCATTATAAGGGCTAATTGTGAAAGTTAGTAATGCTAAGTTAAGGTTTTTGATTGATTAAAAATTAGACAGTTTAGAGATTGGTTTAATGGTGGCTAATAAATGATTTTGGTGGCTAAGTAGTACTACATAAATGATTGGTTTAATATTTGGTCCATTAGGATGGATTATGGCTTATTGACCCAAGTTGTGTGGAAACAGTTAGAGATTTGTCCATGCAGTACAAAAAACAGCCCTAATAACATAAAAGTAGGCGTAAAAAGTTTGAAATATCAAAAAACACAAGTATGAAACTTAATTAATGCGCTTACTTGTTAATTAATTCCATCATATCTTTGCGATTATTTGAATCCCCACTACCAGAACATAAGAAATAAATGGCCAATTTCTCATATTTCTTCCTAGCCGGATTGACAGCAATCAGCATCCAATGATCCCTAAAATAATTAACAATTATGAAAAATGTATAATAAATTAAAATAGTTGATAAAATTAAGAACACATTAAATATAATAAATAACTAACCCTTGACCGTAAGGTATCAAGAATAACCTCCCTCCCTTTTTAGTAGTCCTAGCCTTGAATGAATTACACAGTCGCTTTGCTTGATCTTTATGATTAGAGTCCCTAATGTCACGAAAACTAGCAACATCATAAGGATAAATGAAGGCAAAAGTCCTAGTAAGGTCATAGGGCACAACAAGTATATGGTAGAGAAATCTAAAATAAATAAATAAAATAGATTAGTAGATATTTATAAAAATAAAAAAATTATCGTGTAGAAAGAAGTATCTCAAATAAAAATCCATGACAGTCATGCTAATCATGGCATGGTGAGCACTTCATCTACCATTTCGAGCGTGATGTGATTGACATGATCTTTGTCATACATGTCATGCTCAAATAAGACGTCTACCGCAACAAAATTATGAATACTTCTTTGCATGTCTGCATATGCCCCTAGTGAAGTCAAGAATTTATGTGACAATTGAGGCTCCGTCTTTTGAAGCAAGGGAGATGCAACAATCTTCAATTCATGCCCAATCGATTGTTTGGCAGATAAGTCTTTTTCCTTAGACTATATAAGAAAGGTAGTCAGAGATCATGAGTTCTTATGTAAAAACAAAGGTAAGAAATTACATATATACCTTATCTTTACCTATCAATCTTACAAGAGCAGTGGGCTATGCAACAAAGATGCCCAATGCATCTCCCACAGTCATCACATGCTCAGTAGGAACGAGCAGCTTATAGTAATCATTTAAAGAAACTTTAAGACAAGCTCGCACATGGCCTGGAGGAATTGGCATATTATGTATAGTACCCCTAGGGACATTATACATTACACTAATTGCAACCATATGACAATCTGGATTGCTTGCCAAAAACTCACATTTAGCTTCGCCTTAAACTAATGTAAAGATATAAGTTATTAATATAAAATTAATTTAACTAAAGAAAATATTAATATTACCTCAGGAAGGTTCGGATGAGAAGGCTGGGCTGTGGTGCAATTGTCTCTCTTACTGGTTGGACTAATATCCACCGAGTTGATGTCTTTCCCTAGGATGTGAGCAAGACATGAACAAAGTGGTGCAACCTATCAACCTCATGTTTTAGCACATTGAACTCAGCTGAAGAAGGCGTTATAGTTTTTGCTAGCTTTGAAGTCCCATTTGTTTTACTTACATAATCCCTCTTTAGGCTTTGTTGACTGTAACACTTAAACTAAGTTAAAGAACCTTGTTAAATGATTGAAGTTCTTTAACTTAATTCAAACACAAATTTGACTATTAAGTAATTTTATTACTATGAAAAAAATTAGGCAGCATAACGACTTAAAAATGAATATTCCATAGCATTTTACCCTCACTTCATATTAATTTTAATTCCTGTAGTTTTTAATCTAACCAAATTCAATACTCAATCATAACAACAACCATGTTCACAAAATATAAAAAGAGGATAAAGGAATCATATGGTCATTGCTAGAAATCATGCAAATATTGATATCAAACTAACATTAAAATCAAACTACAAAGTTCAAACCAAATGCATGGGACAAACTAAATTTAAAAAAAAAACCCTCACAATATAATGTAACCAATATCAACCTAAACTAAAATTCGACAGCATAACAGCTTATAATTGAAAGTTTCCCAAGCATTTTGCCCTATTTTCAACCCAACTCAAACACAATAGCAATCAAATTAATTCGTAACAAAGATTTAACAATATAATAGTTAATTCAACAACCCACACAAATTCAAATCTGATTTCATAAATCTACAATTAATGCAACAACTCAATTCTAAACAACATAAATTACTAATTAAACATAATACAACTCCAATCAAACTAATAGCCAAACCAATTTCAATCTTTCAACCATACAAATTGAAGAAAAATCCAGAAGAGAAAAGCAACTATCAATATAAATTACAAAAAAAATCCTAAATTTAAGTCAAGTAACATACCTTACCACAAATTAAGCAAAATGGAATTCAAATTGCAATCCACCAAGTAAAAAAAAATCAGTAATTGCTAACTACTGCCACAACCATGCTGAAAAATTTAACTATGCACACATTAAAAGAGGAAGATGAAGAGGATGAAAATAGCTATTGCATTGCAAAAATAAAGAAGAAAGAGGAAGGATGATGACCCTTAAATAGAAATTCACCTAGAGAGATTCTTCAAGCACTTGAACTTCACAATTTGAAGCACATACCATCCATGCTGTCAAGACCCAAAGAAAATGGATGGGTTTGGTCAAAAATCAACTATTGATGGACTGAATGGAATTTGGGGCAGTTAGGGACTTTATGGCACTAGCAAAGATAGGGGAGAGACCTCGGGCAAGAAGGGTCTCATTTGAGACTCAATTAGTCAGTGGAAATTGAAGCTAGGGCATAAAGAAATTGAATCTTTTGGATAATGGCTCCAAGGCAAGTGTAGATTGGTTCGATTTTGGGGTAAAGTGGCTGAGAAGAAGAAATTGTAGAATGGTAGAAAGGGTTCTATTCGTGAAAGAAAACTATAATTTAAATATAAAGGGTTAAGTTTGACAGTTAAGGATTTAACCATCACCGTCAAACTTATGTTTAAAATTTTCATCAGGCCATAAGTTTGACGGTTCAACTGAGAACCGTCAAATATTGTGATCTATATATTTGACGGTTAAGCAATTGACCATTAAATATATGTTTGCTCATTTTTTGCCTCAATTTATTTAATGTTTATATTCATAACCATCAAATATTTACCCATCAAGTATTTTAATTTTTGTAGTAGTGTTAGTACCTATTGAGGTATGGTGTTAGAGATTCAAACTCTTTAGTATCGATGTGATGTGGTGTTGGAGTTAACAACACCCCATTATGTGTATTGGGGCAAACCATAATCTAAAAGTGAGATTGAACACCTTTGGTTGGGTGATTCTACCATTGATAGTGAGGTCAGGGCCAATGAGAGCATATATTGGTTTAAGGCGAGCTTATGATTTCAAGTTAGGATGATTTAGAGGTTTGATCAATAGTGATCATGCTATAAGTGGAAAAGTGGTAAAAAAGTGGTAAAAGAAGTAAAATGGATTATATAAATGAAATTTGAAGTGAATTGGTATTACATGTTATGTTTAACTGTATAATATACTATGCTTTCATATAGTTGCATGTGATAGTTGTTAGTAGTGAGTTATTCTATTTCTAAGATTTTATCTCACCCTCATGGTTACATGTTTACAGGACAGAGCAGTGATTAAGGCAAGGGAAAGAGTCTAGAATGACATAGTGGTGCCGTGACTGTGCGACCTCTGAGTTTGTTTGATGAACTAACTGGATATGAATATTGTGTGTGTGTGTGTGTGTGTGTGTGTGTGTGTGTGTTGCCATAAGAGATTGCATGCATGTTTGAGTTGTGCTTTGTGGAAAATGTAGTAATTTTTATGAATCTTAGCCTATATGTGTGAATATGTGATAAAATGAGTAAATGGGGCTACAATTGAGTTATGAATGTGTAAAGTGGAGATTTGCAGTGAAAATGTCTAAAGGGAAGTTTTAAGCCAAATTGTAAAAATTTAAGAAATGTGGAGACGAACTATTGAGTGGCCAATTTGTAATATATAGGTATATATGTGTTATACCCATATATCACGCCCTGAAAATAGAAGGTGACCGATACGGGTGTGAACTATATTGTACATTCCTGTAAGCCTTAAAATAAAAATTTATTTTTGTTTTTAAATAAAATAATCAGGTTATATGAAATTTCTAACACTTTTAATATTAATTGTCATAGCAAAGCCTTAATATTTTTGTAAAAATTTTGGCAAAATCTCCCCTATAAATAGGATCTCCTAAAAATTCTACAACATAAAATTTTCAAACTAAACAACTTGGAGCTCAACTCCTTTCAGCCAATAGACAAAGTGTTTAGCAAAATAAGGATCTTAACTATTGTCTATATGGAGCACCTATAACATTATTTATAAAAGGAAAACATACAAATTAAAATTTTACATAAAAAAATGGAGATGAAAATAAAGATGAACCAAAATAGCATCTCAACTTCAACTCAATAATAAAGTCCTTTGAATGATCGGACAGAGGTACAGGTTATCTAAGACGAAAATATTTTTTTAGTGAATAACGTCCCAACAATAAATAATTGAACATGACTAAAGGAAAAGTTTGAAACAATTATGCAATTTAAAGAGGCAATGATCTTCATGAAAATTTAATAAACTTCGAAAATAAAAGGATTCTATAAATTTTAAATGAAATCTTGAACTATTAAAATTTTATGTCAAATATTATTATCACTTGATGCAAGGAAGCAATAATAAAATAAATAATTATAAATAATTTACTAATTAAAACTAATGGAATGTAAAATCATTAAATAATCAAATTCATATTATAGGGACTTATCAGAACAATTAACAAATGTGGACACATAGTCCATGAAGGTAATGCTAACTAAATGCGGCTCGAAGCCACGAAATCAAACACAAGTATGAAACCCACAAATAACAAATATGAGTGCGATGGTCATGAAAGTCGAACTAGCTAATCATAAACCATGGTGCGCCAATGGCTGACGGGACTGCTATTCGCAACCAGTGCTCTGTAATAAGTCCCTTTTAAATTTAATTTCAAACATGCGAGAAAATTATTAGTAATAAATAAAGTTTTCATTTTCAAAGTTGAACTCGCATGAATCATTCTCTGTATCAATCTGATATTCGATAGAATGAAATCTCATAATCAAAATCTAAACTTATAGTTATTAATCAATTAAAATTGTAAAACTAATAAGGTAGTTTCACAAAATAAAGAAGTTAATAAACAAACTATTTAATGGACACATCATTATTATTAAAACAATTTGCATAAAAAAAATGTACTATTTTAGTAAAGGAAATTTTTATTGCAAATTCAGTTGGGACGCTATCCACTTACTTGATACGTTCTCAAAATAAGTATCTGTTCCTTCTAAACACTTCTCATTTTCCATTTAGCTACTCCATTACCTAAACAAGAAGAACAACAAATCTCTTTAATGATAGCTCTATTTCATATATTTCCATTAACATAAAGTTTTCTCTATAACTTATTAAAGTTCTTCCAACCCTTATTTGTCCTTAACCACCAGTCATATTTAAAAATTATATTCTTCTTATTCTTTTTCTAACCTACGATGACACCCTTAACTCACACATTTCTTAATCCTGTGGTAACCAATAAGTAATTTATCATTATCAATAATAAGTACACTTTATTCAAAGCATTACAATTTCTTATCTTAATCTAACAAGTATTTGAACATCAACCCAACTCCTTAAAGTATTTGAGGTGACTATTCAATAACTCAACTGACAAATCCTATTCCAAGTTCTTACAAAAATATAAAATAAAATAAAATAAAAAACCTGACATCAATTTTACATACTAAGAAGAAACCTTAAATTTTATCAATAGTATGCGTATTTATATATTCAAGTAATATTTGTACCTTCTTGAGTTTCTAACATGCAGATTAAACAACCTAAATCCAAATTTCAATCCTCAATACAATGAGCAAAACTTGATTGCCCCATTTCAAGCTATGTTCCTTTTATACATTTCAGCAAACACTTTATAGGCATCAATTTCCAAACCAGTCCATCAAACTTCTTACTCTTTAAATCTCTTGTCCAAATATTTCTAATCATCAATAGTTAAATTTACAATGCTTCTTAATAAGACAATTCCTCAAACAAATAAATTAAACTACAAAAAACTAAATCAATCTAAACTTAACTTTTCTTCTTGCAGCAACCAAAGTAATCAAAGAGAAATTATCTTTTTAAAAGATATTTTAGAACTTAAATTTAAGCTCACTTGATATTCCAATCTACCCTACACCTCATAAACAACCCCTAAAATAGAGATGGAGGATCAATCAATTTTTAAATGTGTATACACCTCATGGATAGCCACTAAAACAGAGAAGGAAGATCAATCAATTATATATGTGTGTATAGATATGTGTGTGTGTGTGTTGTGTGTGTGTTGCCATAAGCTCTATAATACATGCATAAAGCATCAATGATAATAAAATCACAACATCTAACACATACATAATATATATATATATATACTGCCAAAAGCTTTAACATGCACACACAAAGCAATAAATTATCATAAAATCACAACACAAACATCTAACACATACCCACAAAATCAGGGAAGAAGAACTGAGAAATTGATATTTTCTCAAGCCAAAAATACTTGCGATTCACTCTCTAATAGTGGCGTTGAACCAGGAAAAAAGTTATAAAAGCTGAATAAATACACACTCCATGATCTTATGTAAAAGCCAAAATAAGGGAGGAGGGAAGAATGACAGCAGGATAGAACAACCTCTATGGCAGCGAGCATCAGTGATGCGAGGTAGAGAAAGTGATGAAGAACTCTAAAACTCCCTCGCAGTAGAAGAAGGGGGAGGAAAGTTTCATTCACGATCGCCAGTAATGACAAGAGGGAGAAATTTTGATATATTACAGCAACCGGAGAGGGAAGAAAAGAGGAACTACAGTGAACACTCTCAAGCTTGCCAACGAACTGAACAGAATTAGGAAGAGGATGAAGAGATCTAATAAGGAAGGACAAGCACTCTCTTGTTTGGTCTCGAATGTTTGAAAGAATGAAGAAGAGGAATGCTGAAAAATGAACCCAAATCCTGCGTTAATGTATCTGCCCTTTTCTTTTTTTTAATTTTTGATTTTTGATTTGATTTTTTTATAGGGAAAATTGTAATTGTGAAAAGATGAAACAAAATAACAAAAATTTTCACTCTTGGTCTTTAGAAGATTCGAATGCAATACCAATTAAATAAATGATTACATAGTCTCCACTAGACTAGCTCTTCTTCTTGTTAAATTTGTTCCCAAAAATAATAAAAATACTCTTAAAATATATTATTATATATTTTAAATTTTACTTAAAATTATGGGTTATTACACCTTATATGAGTATTAGATGAGGTACCTTGAGCTTCTAGTAACATGTCCATATCTATTGATTGGCAAAGAGTTTCTCATTGAATATTTCCATATTAGACTCTCAATTCATGATAGAGAGACTATAGATTCAGCTGCTAATGGATTTTAACTTAATTTGCCTCCTGATGAAGCTTGGGAATTGGTAAAGAAGATAGCCAATAATAATCAATAGTACAACACCAAGGAGAACACAAGAGGTGTGAATGAAGTCTATTAAGTTTCAAGTCCTAATGCTCAACTAGACTCTCAAGATGTCTCTTGCAACCTCTAATAAACCTCAAGTTGCTTTTATGTTAAGAGCATTAGTAGCTTCGAGTTGTGCCATTTGGTACTCTACCATGCACATTACTTTGAATTGCATGCATGCCTATGAGAGGGAAAATGCTGCTACTATTTATCAACAACAAAGGCCATACAATCACCCAGAACAAGGAGGAAGAGGTTAATTTGAGCCATATGAGAATACATATAACTCTAGTTGGTAAAATCACCCTAATTTGAGTTATAGATCTAATCAAGAGGTTTCTAATTCAAGGAACAATCAAATAGTTCCTATCCAAAACTCTTCCAATGATAGCAAGCTTTTCTCATATTGGAAAAAGATGAATAATAACATGACAAAAATGAATTCAAGGTTGGACACTCATGTCTTAAATGCTGATTTCAAATTTGGTAAAGTGAACTACCAATTTGAAGTTTTGATTAAGAGGTTGGATAAATTGGAGACTACACAAGATTCAATCAAGATTAATATTAATCAAATGGCAAGTTCAATCTCCCAAGATAAAAATCAAGGAAAGAATGTCATGAACATTAGTGCCATTGAATTGAGAAGTGGAAGGAAGCTTCAAGCACCAACTAGCTCTCGGTCAGATTTAATCTTTGATGGTAATGATGCTTCTTCCTTTCATTTCTCCACTTTTCCTTTAGTTGAAAATGATTCTAAGGGCACAAATGAAGGTATACAAGTCCTAAATCATGAGGAACACACTCCTAGACCTCAAGAGATTAGTTTGAATCAAAAGCAAAGTCAATAAATCAAATATGGACAATTTTGCAATTCTAGAAATCCCTCGTGTTTTAAAGGTGTTCCAGATCTAGAATTAATGCCAAAGGGGCCTAACATGTTTCTTTATGTCCCAAGGATGATTCTCATGGTTTACATCATCCAAATAGTAGCTCAAATGGTGAAGAAACATCAAACTCCAAATCCGGATAGTTTGAGATCAAAGAGGGCTAAAAGAGTGTTCTTAAGTATTTAAAGGGAGATGAAGCTCCAAAAGAGAAGGAAATACTTGGGAGAAGAGGGAAGCCAAGAGAATATAAAGTAGGTGATCCAATTCCTAAGGCTATGCCATTCCCAAAGGCATTGACTAGATTTTTCAAGAAGAATCAAGAAGAGGAAAAGCAAGATGTTATTGAGATGCTTAAGAAGGTTGAGGAGAATGTTCCCTTACTTGACATGATCAAAGGCATGCCTAAATGGGCCAAGTTTTTGAAGGAGTTGTGTACAACAAAAAAGCAGTTTCAAACCATTGGCAACAATTCAAATGAGTCCCAATATAAGTGCCATCTTTAAACCTCAACTTCCTATAAAGTGCAAAGATCAGGGAGCTTGCACAATTCCTCATCAAATTGGTAATGTTATGGTCCCAAATGCCTTGATTGACTTAGGTGCAGTAATTAATGTGATGCCTTCTCATATTCTCTCATCTCTCAATATAGGAAATCTCTAAGAATTACATATAATCTTATAACTAGCCAATAGAAGTACAAGAAGGCCTAAAAGGTTGCTTGAAGACATTCTAGTAAAAGTAAAAGGCCTTGTTTCCTAGTTGACTCCTATATCTTAGATATGCAAGAATGAGGAGAGGGAGTACTCATCTTAGGAAGACCTTTTATGAGAACAAGCAACATAATCCTCAACATAAAAGAAAGTAAGATGACTACGGATTTCCTTGATAAGAAAATTTAGTTTGATATTTTCGAATCAATTGAAAAATCTTGTGTTCATCATGAGTTGAGTGTTATTAGCATAATTGAAGGCCTTTCTTCACTTGATCTTGATTCCATTATTTGTTCAAATAAGGATGATGAAGACTATGCAATTGACATTGACTTGAATATAGCATACCTCCTTGTGCTTGTATGAATAATGAATCTTGTGATAGTTGCATTGACATGGTGAATTTAGATGAGAGCTTGAAGAATTCTCTTGAGCATCCTAGAGATGAGTTTTCACTTTCATTATACTCTTCTCATGATTATACACTTGATACATTGAGTTCTACACTTGCTTCACTTACTTGTGCTTGTAGTGATGATGTTGTGTGTGCAAGTTGCATGGAAATGGTTTATTTGCTTTCTAATTTAAAGGAGAATGATATTTTGGATTTAAATGAGCATATTACCTCTTATTCCATGCTATTAAATGAGAAAAACATTGATTGCACATTACATACATTTCTAAGCTCAAAATAATCCATTAGTGAGCAAGATTCCCTTACTTTGGCTTCCTTGTATGAGTTGCTTGATTTGGATAATTTTGATCAATTGAGAATTGGTTCTAGATATTCAAATGCATAATCTTTTTTCTTGAATGATGTATGTGAAGTTGTGAAACAACGTGCCTCTAGTTCACTAACTTGCATTGATAATCTTTCTTACAATACTCCTACAACCTTGAATGAATTTAGCTCTTATTTTGTGAAGTTTTATACCATGTTTCTTATTCTTTTGAACCTTATCCCCCTCCACCATTAGAGAGGAGTTTGTTAAGTGTAGAAATAGGGAAAAAGAGACTCAAACCATAGCTTTACCTATGAGAAGTATTCAAGTGACAAGCATGTTGGAATTTCTTTGGGTGGTGTGGCTGAGAAGCAAAGCAGGGATGATTGGGATTTAGCTAATCAAATTCAAGTAAAGAAGAACCGTCCTAGCATTTTGGATGTTCCTCGATTGGATCTTAAGCCACGAGCTTCACTTTTGAAATACACTTTCTTAAGAGATAGTGATAAACTTACTATTATTATCTCTTCTTCACCTATTCCTATTAAAGAGTTATTGTTGCTTGATCCATTCTTGCATGATTTCACTCTTCCCCATCTTAGTGGAGTTGAGTCTTCTTTGATGAGCTTACATGATCATATGTATGATTGCAATATATCTTGTGCTCACGCAACTTTTGATGGCATATTTGAGTTCTTAGTAAGAAAATTTGCATTTCATATACTTTCATTGAGAACTAATAGTATGGTTAACTTCAAGTGTGAGGGTGTGATTTTATTATTGTCTAGCACATATTACTTATTATATGATGACTTGAATTTATTGGACTTCATTGGTTGTGCTAGGTACTTAGATGCCTCTATATCACATTTCTATGACTTGAATGTAATATTTTCATTGAGGAATGAGGGCTGTCACCAAAGAGATCACCAAGGAAGTTCTTCTCAACTTAAGGCCTTCCATTACAAAGATCCTCTATAATACCCACAAGGTTGCATCTCTCCTTTTATCTCTTTTAATTGCTTTGATTGTTCACAATTCACACAAGTGGAGCACTTTTCTAAATTTTCTTGCTGACATAAATCACACATATGTGATAGACTATACTTTGCTTGTGTTTGTGTTTATGAATATCTTCTTAAGGTTCAAGTGTGGGGGAGATGTAACCTATTCCATTAAATTAGAAAAACATTAGGATTTTCATTTTTTTTCTTTTTTGTTTGGTTTTGAAAAAAAAAACCTTCTTTTCTTATAGTTATCATGCATTTTATTATAGAATCATTATCTTGATTTTTTCTTGAGCATACATTAAGGACAATGCATGGCATAAGTGTGGGGGAAGAGTCATAAAAATTTTGGCTTTTCAAGATGGTTTTTCAAAAAGAAAATTTTGAACTTAACAAAAAAAAATCTGTTTTTGACTTTGTTGAGGTGAATTGATGAACTTTTTCTTGGATTTTGGAACATAACTTTTGAAATGTTGTGGCTTTTGCTATTGTACTTTGTGAAACAAGTTTTCTATTATATTATGTGCAATTGAGTAGAGGGCACAAACCTGATTGGAAGAGGCCAAACACTATAGAGTGAGTTGTCTCTTATTTTTAGCATCCTCTAAAACTTGTTTTTAATCTTAGTTGAGGCTACATCATTGCATGCATTTGCTTGAAGGAAAGTGGTAGAAGGCATTTATTAAAAAGCCAAAGTCCTTTAGCTAACCTTAATTTTTTCTATATCCTTCGTTAGCCCCTTGAGTTTTTTTGGTTAATCTAATTCATAAAAAACAAACACTTTACCCTCTTGAATAATGGATTGCATGTAAATTCAATTTTTGTGTTGCAATGCATATTTTTCTTTTTAGTTTAACTTTAAGAATAGTCATTATTTTCTCCATTATACTATTCCTTTCCATTTCATTCTTTTTCACTAAAGTTACCTAAATATTTGTCAAAGAACACATTTGTTTTAGAAATTAAGTTGCCAAGTTAAAAAAAGAGAAAAAGCAAGTTGGAAAACAAAAGGAAAAAAATCTAAACAGTTGTGAAAATTGAAGTAGAATAGCAACAAAATTGCTGAAAAGAAAAAAATTTTTCTTGAGAAAAAAAGAAAAAAAAAAGAAATGAAAAGTAGAGAAATGAAAGAAAGATATTGGAAAATGAGTTTCTTGGGTTACATATTTGTGAAATGTACCTTGTGTTTCTATTTCCATTGTCATTTCTATCTTTCTTTCCAATCCATATTCCTAGTCATTTCATTTTCTTGTTGAGTTATCCACTTAATTAAACTCTTGACTGTTTTGTACATTGTTATGTGCTATATTGTCGGTGAGACAAGTTTCTTGAGCCAAACCCTACCCTTTCACATGCAAATTCAAGAATGCCTTCTTTAACCACATTACATTCAAATAAAAGTCCGCTTGATTCTTTATTGCATTTGCTTATTAGTAGTGGAGATGTAGATGTTTTACAAGCCTATAGTAGGGTACTTTATGTATTTCCCTCAATGAGATTACCATACAACTCTCTACGCAATCTACTAATCAAAATATAATATCTTTGAAAGCTTTAGGATCCCCACATAAAATTTTTGAAAATATCTTTATAGAAACCATTTACGTTATTCAAAATAGCACATAGTGGAAATATCAGACATGAACACATAAAATAGCAACTCAACATCAGAATTCACACAAAAAGTGGGCTATGTGCCGCGTCTTGTGCCACATGTGCCGCGGTATGTGCAGAAAGACCCTAGCTACATGCTCTGTACCATGTGTCGTGGTATGTTGTCCTTCGCTAACACATGTGCCATGGTGCAACTACCAAATTTTGCTATTAAAAGACAGTTTCTAGTACAAACTTTAAACGTGAGCCAATTTTGCATCCCATATTCAATTAGGGTGATTCAAGTACCTACATGAAGCTTATTTCATATTCTAACCAATGACACTGATTTTATTTTAATCTGATATTTTGTTTAAAAGTTATACACCCAAGTGCATTTTAATTATTTTAAGTCAAAATTTGCCACTTGAGCATTTCTAATTGAAACCATATGTCATTGGATAATGTACACCTAATTAACCAATTATGCATACAACATAAGATACAAACACATACTTGGCTTGTAAATTGCTCATTTCACACTTTTGGGCATAATTCCTATTTCTCAATCTCATTCATATCTAAGGCCAAATTTCACATACACATCAAACATTATTCATATCCACATATATTACTATCCATCTACTACTCCACACTATCATTTCATTATGCACACACATATACACAAGGTCTAGGAAATCAAAACACTAAACATCACGAATATTTACAATAATACGCACATGTTCCCAAATCCATGGGCAACTTATATACACATTTATAACTACTTATACACAAATCTATTACAACAATTCTTACAAGGCTTATTGACAAAATCACGGTTCTTGACCTGAATCTTTCTCTTTAGCACTACTACTATTAGAACTTGAAAAATGTACATAACCACGGGTGAGATCAAAATCTCAGTAACCAATATAGCTCATTAAATGTCTATTACCACAGATAATTATGCCAAAATAACAAAACCAAAGTAATAGCTTATATATATATCAGGGCATATAGAATTTCCTCTTTTCAAAGCATCTTTAGACAATGACCACAATAGCATGATCATTTATTCACCGAGCCTCTAAAGCTCCCCGACATGAAACTATAGGCTCTAATGGATCAATCAAATATTCACCCAAGTACATTTTTGGTGGTAGAAGCACCCAACCAAAGGTAATATATCTCACCTAAGGACTATGGTTTCCTTCATGTCACACACTTGTGATAGAGGCGTCACTGACTCCTAATCATACCTTATCGAGCACTAGGGAGTTGCTAGACTATTTAGATGTGCCATAGTAATAGTCCCAATATAATGCTATACCGGATGTCCCATATGGATTTATTTAGACCCATCTCCACACACACATCCACGTATATCCTGGGTAAACTCGCACCCTCCTATGACCATGCTTTTCACACACATTTCAATACTTTTTCACAATTTATACCACACATACCACACACACACACATTAATATAGATCAATCTAAACTAGTGATCATTGAACTCCCATTCGACAAATCAATTTTGTGCTAAAACCGTTTATAATGCAAAATCATGTATAAAAACTAACAAAACCACAATTTTACAATTATACAATTACTTCTACATAGTTATAATAGTTAATAAATAAATAAACTATATCGTTACCTCAACCCTTCTATTTGCAAGAAAGGGTTACCTGTGTTTTCCTCAACCTTACTCACTTCCTCTTTCTATAAAACTCATCACACACACGAGAATCTACACAATTGGGGCACCCAAAGTCAATTTCATCATTGACAAAAAGTGTCAACTATAACAATCAAGCACCTAATCACTATCATTTCCCTTGTTTATGCTCATTCACACGTATTATAACTAATTACCACTCAACACAAGCTCTAACCTTTACCTTATCAAATTTCTCTCATTTCTCTCTCTAAGCTAGGTTAAATTGAGCCTAAGGCTTTATCATTTCAACTCAAACCAATCACAAAGTACTAGTTTAGTCCTAGAGGAACTTTCTGTTACTATAATGTAAGAAATCAACTCTTTAAAATCTCCAAATTTAATTTTTCAATAATTAAAAGTAAGAGAAAATAGGGTAGAATAAGAGGTTAAGGTAGTACAAGACTTACCCGATAAGTAACAAGTCAGAAATGTCATTCTTTCTATCAAAACTTATTGCCCTAGCAAAGATCCACTTCTTCTCCATGCCTTACCCCTTTTTTTCCTGATCTCTCTTATGTTTTCCATGAGCAAACACATCCTTATTACCAAGTTTCTGCACCATGCACTGCAATGCATACAGCTTTAGCTGCGGCGTATGGCAAGTGAGGGAAATCCTCACTATACTCACATGCTCTGCTTCGGGATGTCATTTTTCTGCTCATATCTATTCACATAACATCCCAACGAGTCAAAATAATACTTCACTATTCAGAAACCTAATTTGCATTAAATCACTAATTCATTCCTTAATCAGCATTAAGGCAGGAATTAAAAATTTGGGATGTTACACTTGTCATGCCTCGAAAATAGAGGGTGACCAGCACGGGTGTGAACCACTTCACAAATCCCCGTAAGCTTTAAAATGAAAATACAGTCCATTTTTAAAAGAAGAATGAATCAGACTATATAAAAATTCTAATAGTTCGATACTAATTGTCATAAGAAAGTTTGAATGTTTTTGGAGAAATTTTGGCAGAACCTCCTCTGTAACTAGGATCTCTCAAAAATTCTACAACAGTAAAATTTTACAGATTATAGTATAAATCAAGAGCATAGCTCCTTCCAACTAACAACCAATATACAAATCAAAACAAAGTCTATCAACAATCTATGTGGAGCACTAGTTTTTTTTTTAAATCAAAATACATATGACTTATATATTTACATAAAAAACAATAGTACCAACCAAAATTTCCACCATGTAGCTATATTGCCTTTTAGAGGTTGATAATAGGATCAGTATCAGCTAACAAATCTAAGGCCAAAATAAGTTTTCCAGTGAATAACATTCCCAAAGTAAAATTTTTAAAATTTAAATCAACAAACTCTAATAATGATATAAACTAATTAAAAATAATTCAACAAAATAAATTTGTAAGTCTGTAAGTCATAACCATAATTGTAAAATGAGAGTAAATTGAAAGCAATTTATGTTATCATGCTTAAAGAAAATAATTTACTGACATATAAATCAGAGTGGTATAATTGCTAGCCAAAATCATGTAAATTTCTAAAACACATATTAGTCAACATTTAAAATTTTGAGAACTCAACAGAATAGGTAACAAACGTGGACACATAGTCCACGAGGATAAATAACCAAATGTGGCTTATGCCATGAAAACAAACATGGACACTGATAGGAGATTAGTTGCTTATCCTTAAAATTAAACTAAAGCTAACCCTAATGCAATATAGGGTCAACCCTAGTCATCTCCTAAGGAATGGTCTTAGTCTAATTAAAAGTTATCTAGTGAAATAAATCACCCAAAGTTGTAGGAATTTAGTTACCTAATTATCTAAATTAATTACCTAATGATTAAAATGCTAAATAAAGTGAGTGAAATGCACTTCCCTTTTCATAATAATGGAACCCTAGAGATTAGTTAATTTTGGATTCATTATCTTCTCATGATTAGGCTAAGTTAAGCTTCCCTTTTCCCTTGACTAAAGCTATCATGAATTAAGAAAATTATCCTAAGCCAATTAACCTAATTAGCTAACTTCCCTAGGTCTTAGATTAAAGTCTCTATTTTAATTAACCAATTGGTGTAAAAATTAGCCAAGTGATTCACTCAAAATCTCCTCTCAACAGCCACAGTCAAAACAACAATGCGAGTAATTACAAGATTATGTTAAGCTACTCAACAACACAAGCACTAACACCACAAGATTATGCAATATTAACACAAGTAATTCACTAATTGAAAAACACAAGATTATGTGCCAAACAAAGAGCGGCAAAATTCAGTCATGGCTATCCAAGGAAGAAATTAAATGAAACAATCCTCTCTCTTTACATCAACATCAAATTCAAATTAGAATTTACAAGCTAAGATGATTAAACCCTAGATTAAGGAATCTAACCATCTAGTAAAAAGAAAAGAGGATAAGAAACAAAAGAACTTAGCCAATTTGAAGTTCAAGACTCATCCTCCATCTTCATCTCTCTAGGATTCCACTAAGAAACTTAGCCAATCTTTATCATATTCAAGAACCCTAGTGATTGCTTGTGAAGGACAAACTCCATAATTCTTGAATGATGAAAATAAATTTTAATCCTTGTGAAAATGAAAGGGATTGAACAAAAATGAAGAGAGGAGAAGAATGGTATGAGTTTTGTGGAGGTTTGGTGGCTGAAAATGGAGGTTAAAGTGCTAGAAAATGAAGAACAAAAGAGAGAAAATGAAGAACACTATGAACAAGAAAGAGAGAATGAAGGAGATGAATGAAATGAGTGTTGGATCTGAAAAATAAGGTGTATGGATGTGCTGCTAAGTGTTTCCCTTCAGCTAAATACTCAATTAAAAAATAGAAAAATAAAATAAAAAGAAAATGGGAGCCTTGTCACACTTGCAAGGTAGCACCCTCCTATTGGTTTGTAGATGATTTCAATGTGTGCCTAATTTTTCATGTGTCATCCACATCATTTAAGCTGATTTAATCCCTCAAAATAATCATAATTCATGTGCAAATGATTAGCCATTGACCTCAAGGAGTGTTGACCTCAATTGCCCAATTGATGCACAAGTCACATGCCACCTATGTCACATAAATCACATAATTCAATTAAATAGCATGTGATATAATAAAATCTAATTAATATCAAGAATTAAATTCATAATTAGAAGGGAGAATTAATTAAAATAATCAAGTTTCAGGCTACTCAAAATCATATAAAAATTTTCACACAAAGGTGAACTGAAAACTAGGTCAAACTAAGTAAGACATTTAAGAAAGTGTTGACTTTTAATTTAGTCACTCCCAAACTAAAATGAATTTTAAAAATATAATTTCATCACTCATCAACTTGACATAAAATGAACTTTGTCAATTTTTCTTGTACATTTTCTCAAAAAAAATTTTGGACCAAAATGCCCTTAGTGCACTAAATCTAGAAGCTTAGGCAAAATTCTAAATCTAATGCAATATGTGTACTTGAAGGTGATAAATCATTAATAAAAAGGTCCTAATTGACAAATAAAAGTGGGTAACAAATGTGTTCTATCAGACAAACAGTCCATGAAAGTAAGTAACCAAACACAGCTGAAGCTACGAAACAAACATAGACACACAGTCCATGAGGGTAATACTAACCAAACGCGGCTCAAGCCATGGAACAAACATGGGTATAAAGCCCACAGATATCAAATGTGAGAACAATGCCCACGAGACAAACTAGCTAGTTTTTAACCATAGTGTGCTACGGGCTAATGGAACTGCCGTTAGTAGTAGTGTTCTATTTAGAGTCCTCTTAAAAATCATGTTTTAAACATGTGAAAAAAATAATTATTGTTGTAATAAAATTACCATTCTCAATGCCAAACTCGCATGAATTGTTTTGATTCTCAAAATTTGTGAAAATCATACTTTATAGCTAATATGCCAAATTGCAGTAATTAAATAGCCAATACATTTCAAAGCTTAACAACCATACAAAAATACTTTCATCAATCTTGGAAATACACTTTTGAAAATAAATAAATGCACGTATCATGACTCATTTGTCCTTCATTAATATTTCATAATTTTCAAAATTAATGTAATTCATAAAAATAAAATATTTTAGTAAAAGACTATTAAAAATAAATTAAATGGACTGTTATTCACTTGCTCACTAGAGCTTCAAATTCTCAAAGATATCCTTTCCTTTAATTCTAGTTAAGGTCTCATTCTTCCTCACACCCTATCAGGATATAAATAAATAAATTTTTTAATACAATTCCAAATCAACCCCATCATTTTAAATTTTAAAATTAATATTCATGCTTCAGAAAGTTGGCCCACGTATTATCATTCATGGTTTCCTCCAATTTATCCTAACCATGCCAATCTAGTCTTCATGAGACAAAATTTTTTTACTAAGTATTTTACCAAACACTATATAGGCATAATTTATCAAGCTAATATTAATATTTTTCTCCTAAATTCCAACTTCCCAAAACCTTGCAATATCACTAATTCCAGCATTTTCAAATGGAATTCCAATCTACAACATCATCTTCCTTTCTTGTACAACCACAATATCCATTTAAACTAAAATTTTCCTTGCTCTGCATGCACGTATAGTCACATGGAAAAATGAATTTATGAACTTCAACCCTTAAACCACAATTATCATATATTGTTACCAAGTTCAGATGAGTTCCAAGCTTAAGGTTTTAGTTTTCTCTTCTCTATAACAGCATAGGCGATGACAGAGCAAAATAAAGTGCTGTAACTACATACACAGAGCAGCAACAGCACACGCACACACACTCACACATATGGCTAACTCATAAATGAAAGGTCCAAAAATTCCTCATGTCAACTTGACTAGCCCAGACAGCGATGGATAGCAGAGGAGGAAGAAGAAGGTCCTTAAATACTGAATAAAGGAGAGAGCCAACGTTGCACACATTATGGGAAGGAGAAAAATGAAGCTTGCAGCAGAACAGGGGAGCAGAAAAACTGGGCGCTACTTGCAAAGAAACATAGCAAATGAATCAACAGCAACAACCCAGACTTACTACAGTATCACCGCAACTCTGGCAACTTGGTCTCTCGTCCCAGCAGCCACTCAAAGGTGATGACACAGATCAAGTCGATGATAGAGAAGGAGAACAGAAACAGGGAGCATGGAAGGAATGAAACAGCACAGCCACAAGCTTCACTCTCACCGGCGACCACTGGAAACATGAAGGGGAAGAAGAGTTGGTGAACGCTGGAACAAGAATGAAGAGAAATTAGAGCCTCTCTCTCTCGCGTGTAATCTGGAATAATCCCAAAAGGAAAGGAGAATTCTTCTTTTTATTTTATATCAAAGATAAAGAGGGCAGTTTTGTAATTTCACAAGATAAATAAGCTGAGGAAAAATGAAACTCCTTATGAGCCTGCTCAGATTCGAACTTGGGAACAAGTGAAAGTATATCAACATAACTACTACTGCATTAGCTTTCTCTATTGACATAATTGTCCCAAAATTTAAGATAAACACACTTAAAATAAATTATCATATATATTAGTTTATTTTATCAAGGTTATTACAACACTTTACCAAGGGATTTGAGCAAAATGATTACCCTAAACACTTTGAGTGGCTTGAGTGCTAAACACTTATCCTTATGAGGTTCTCTTTATGATATTGTACTTTTCTAATGGCTTGCTTGTGATGGATAGACTGCTTTAACTAGAATAGAAATGATTCTTGAGTTATTGTAAACAGATATTTGATTTGTTACTTGAGGATCCTTAATAAGTTGTTTTTGAGTACAAATTTTGCCTGGAGTGCAAAAGTTAAGTATGAAAAAATTTGATGAATTGCATATTTTGCACACTTTTATTTTATATTTGTGACCATATTTTATTGGTTTATATCCTTATATATATGATTTTAGTATTGGATTTGATCATCGGCTCATTTGCATTGAGTTTTGGCATTAAGGGCATTTTACACATTTTATTGAAATTAATTATTTTTAATCTAAAATTTTAATTCCTTGGCGCATTTTATTATTTGAAAAATTTTTATTCTTATTTTTAGGATTTTATTTGGTTCAATTTCATTAGATTGATTTAGTTTTGTTTATTTGCACTTTTAAGCATTTAGGGGCTCATTTGGTAATTTTCTCTCTTTTTATTTTAAATCAGTTTTTTTTACTTTTCAGAAAAGAAGAAAACCGCAGAAACAGAGGCATGCAAACACGTGAGAATCTTCACTGTTTGGCCAGATACGAAATCGCTCATCCTCATCTTTTTGATCGGAGTTCGGTCACGATCCATCACAGATTCATGGCCACGGATTCATCTCCTTTAGCTTGGAGTTCGCAACTTCGCATGCACAGATCGCTCATCTCTATCAGTTCAGTTCGTCGCACTTCATGGCAGAACTTCAGCTCTCGGTTTTCAATCATCACACGCGATCGCTCATCTAGACTGGAGGGAGATTCAGTTCTGACTTCACAGAGTTCGTCGCTCACAAAAACGCTCATCTTCCTTCCGGTTTCCAGCTCGTTCACGCCATTCGCACAGTTCGATTGCTCACGCACAGTCATCGCACAGGTTCGCATATCTTCCTCTCAGTTTCAGTTCGGACGGCCTCATCCATTCACGGTTTCTTCAAAGCAATCATCCATGGCAGCCCTTCACGGACGTCTCACTCAATCAGTTGTTGAAGAGATCGAAATGAGGAGCTGAATTTCTTCTAGAGTTCTTTAAGGGGGATGAGACTTGTATTTGAGTTTTCTTAGCTCCTTTTCATTTTGGTTTTGCTGTAATTCACCTCTAATTGCTCTGATTTTTTTGTCGCTAGCTTGACGATTCAATTCTGGTTAAATTAAATTCTCTAGTTGATTTCAACCCTTTAAGAGAATTAGATGTTATGCTTTGACTCTTAAATTGAAGGATGCACACTATATATTTAAATTTATGTTTCAATAGCTATTGTTGTGTAAATGCTAATCCATCCAATTCTTGTAGTGATATGTGAACGATTAGCTTATGTTTAGGTCTTAAATTGAAGTTAATTGCTTAATTCTTGATTAATTATAAATGTTAGAACATGGTCAAGGCAAGACAAGTTTTAATTATAGAGTCAAGTCATTGTTTAGCATAATTTTTGGAGGGCTTTTGTTTTGGTCTAAGCCATAATCACCTAATCCTGATGGTAATTAGACATTTTACTTAATGTCAAATGAGTTACAAGAACTGAATGAATTAAACTTAGGATTCTATGATAATAAAAGTGGATTCAAACCTTGAAGAATTCACTTGTTTGCTTAGTTAAATCAATTTCACTTCATTTCACATTTTCCCATAAAATTCAAAAATTATAAACACCTTAAACCTTGAATATTATTTTCAAAACCAGCATTGTTTTTAACTTATGAAAATGATTTATGAATTGGCTTTAGTTGTTTAAGATTGCTCTCTTGAGATTTGATAACCTAAGGTGTACTCAACTATATTCTAATTTCTTTTAAAAGTTCGATACAACTTAAGACTTTTAGAAGTCTATTTCATAGAAGAGTCTACTTGAATCTTCGCAATATACACATAACGTATAAAATTAGAGACATTTGTTTTCGTTATCATCATTTTCTATAATCATTGCTGAGACTTTTAAATGTATTTTAATTTTTATAGATATATCAAAATATATGTTTTAACATGGATTATTATTCTAAATATCTTTTCTTGGTTTGGAAATCAGGATAAATAGTTTATACGTAATGTGAAAATTTAATAAACTTAATTTCATTGTTAACATCGGATTTTAATAATAGTATACATCTTATTCGTTTCCCTACTTATAATATTCTACTATTCTTGATTTCATTTTTTAGGGGTGTATCTGTCTATTAATATATATTTAACACACACACACACACACACACACATAAGTAGACTACAGCTTAGAAACATATAAAAAGGATTTCTATAATTATGTATTTTGGAGATTTTTTGTTTCTTATGATTCTATATGCGCTTCAGAAATCAATAATAAAGTTTGATTTGAATATATTGTTGTTGTTGTTGTTATTTGATGCATCTATCATAGCATCCTAATAATATTTAACAAACATAGCATGATAATTTATATTTAAAACAAATATCTAATATTAATTAGCATACATATGTATAAATTAAAAATATGTAGAAAATATATAAGATTAGGCAGAAATAATTACAAATAATATTATCGGAATTGAAAACATTTCATTTTGTATTTGTATTGTTATTCATGCCAGGTTCCATTCATGCGTTGGTTTTATTATTGGGTTGGTTTATCGGCTCATTACTACATTAGCCCAACAACCCCAATCACACGTGGGAATATAAATGTAAATGAACTTTCTTGGCCCATGAATGGCCCAACACAAGGGACAATGATGAAGTAGGTAATTAGTTCTTTTTTTTTTTTTTTTCTTTTGGATTCATGCACCCGTTGATTAATAATATGACTAAAAAATTTTATACAGGAGAACTTAGGAAAAAAGTGCTACTGTACGCTTACCCTTTGGATTGCTTCTCGTGAGAAATGCTTTAGAAGGTGTGTATAAAAATAATTAAAAAATTATATTCCTTGAATGAAGCGTTTCAAAAGATTTTGCAACTTTTAAAATTTAATATCTTTATAGACCTTCTGAAGTACTTCTAGATAAAAGCACTGTGAAAGGCCTTTGTTATTTAGTTTTTTCAAAAAAATTTAAATGAAATATCTTTTGGAGCGCTTTCCAGTGAAGCATTTCAAAAACTTATTGCCTTTTGGGGCGCTTCCATAGTAAGCTCTTTGGAATCATGTGCTTTTAAGAGCTCTTTTATAACATTTTAAAATTTTTAAGACCCAGATTTAATTTAAAATAAAATATATATAATTAAATTAAATTAAAAATAATTTGATAAAAGTCTAGAGTTTGAATTCTACTAAATAAAAGTTTTATTTTATTTTTAATTATAGAATAAATTACTAAAGTTATCTTTGGCTTTTGTGTTATAACAACAAGATTTGGGGCCTTCCTTGTAATCTTTCCTAAAGTATTTTAAGTTCAGTTTTCGTTTATAAGAAGCACGTAGAAACAAAAATAGAACAAAGACAAAGAAGCAATGCACGAGATACCAAGAGAGAAGAGAAGGAGAAGAGAAAAGGAAGAGAGGGAGCTAGGGTTCGGATTTGGGAGGCATTGCGGTAGTTGTGAGCTTTGTTACGTGTTCAGTAAGCTCCATATTTCAATCATCTTCTTTCCCTCTTGGTTTTCTTCAATATTTGGAAGAAAAAAATTTTAAATTTTAATCCAAAAGCTTTATTCTTGTAAGTTTTGGTTTCCTTGGATCCTAGAAACATTATTTTGAATTTCTATATGGTGCTATAATATTTTAAGTGGGCAATTGGATGAAAGAAAAGAGTTTTTGGGCACAAATTAAACCCCAAGAGATTGGGTTTTGCTCCTCAATCATTTGAGCTTATTTATTTGGTTATAATCATGCTATTTGAATCCAATAAAATTTAAATTAAGCTTTTTGATTTTTATCATAAAGGCTAATTGTGAAAGTTGATAATACCAAGTAAAAGTTTTTAGTTAATTAAAAGTTGTATGGTTTGGAAATTGGCCTAATGATGGCTAATAAATGATTTTGTTAGTTAAGTGATACCATGTGAATAGTTAGTTTAATATATATACCATTAGGACAGATTATTGCCCATTAACACAAGTTGTGTGGTATGAGTTACAGTCTTCTTTTATGATATTTGCTATAATAAGTGATCTGGAATACTTATATGTTGTAGAAAATTGTTGGTGGAATTTAATTGGAGGATAAGGAACAAGCCAAGCCTTATTTTTATATAAAGGGTAACCCTTTTGGTACAAAAGGATTAAGGTAATAGGGAAATTTAGTTTTTTATTACTTTGTTTAGTTATTTTTGAGTAGATAATATTATCTAGCATGCATTACATGTTTAAATAATTGAATCCAAATATAATTTATTTTAGAAGGATTTATAGGGTATTATTTTAATAATAATGCATCCATGTTTACTATCTATTTAATAATGATGTTATTTATGGAAATGAGATTATTAGCATGCATTGTGATCATAAACACAAGGAGTTGCATTTAGGGAAGTGTAACTAGGTTAAGTACCTTAGATAAGCTAAAGAACCGCTTAAGGGAGGAATTATAAGTGTTATACTACCTTAAAGTGTTGAAGTGGTCAATACTTGAAAATGGTAGAAAAGGGTAGGAGGTATGATTTTAATGGTAGTTCACCAATGGGCAGATGTGGTCTTGTGATATTCTATGACTCACTGTCAGTACTCAATATTGCCTTACATATTTGTGGGCTCAGTTCATTAAGGGGTCAGTGGATTGAGTGTTTGATACCTCTCAGTGGGGGAGGGGATCCGACATGAGAAGTATGAGATTAAGTACCTAGGCCAAGGTAAGCCTTATATAGAGAGTAAGTTGGACTAACTCTAAGAGGGAGTTAGTTGACTTCTCAGGATCCACATTAAAGGGGCACAGGCAGTTTGGTGGATCAGATCTTGCCTTGGTTTATATTTTGTGCTTGTGAAGGTACAGTGGGTATAAGGTTTACCTACAAGCTAAAGAGTGTCAAGGGGTATTCTATTGGTTAGGAAAGGCCATATCGACCTATCTCATGCATTCAAGCATTTTAATTAGTAAATTATATGTTATTTAAATCTATTATTTATTTACTTGACTATGGCTTTTCTTGTAAGGAATATCAATTTTTTTATTATTGAGACTGTGGTTATCTCACCCATTTCTTTTCTATATTTTCAAGTCCGGGCAAAGGATCTAATGGTGGATGGAAAAAGGAGCAGAGCTAGGAGTTGTTTGTAGATTGTAAAGAATTGCAACTCCTTTCTTTTGAGCAAATCTATTGTAATGCATTTAGGATTAGGGTACCGGTAGAATGTGATTATGTGTGTGTGTGTGTGTGTGTGTGTGAATATGTGTGAATTGCATGCCTTTGTATGAAGTTTTGTTTGCTTATAGACTTGTGATTAGGAAACTTAGTTATGGTGTGTGGTTTTGATGGATTAATTTGGTAGACCAAATTTTCACTACAAAAATTTATTTTGATATATATATATATATATATGAATATATGTGATTGTACAAGCAAATGTAAAGTGGTTGCATTGTGGATTATGTGTTATAGGCAAACATATACCTTAGATAAAGAGAGTAGGTGCGTGAGCCCCACGGGTGTCTCTGAGCTAAGTGAAAATGTTTAGCATATATATTTATATCAATTGTTGCTCATCGTAAGTGTATGGGTCGTAGCAAGTAATATAAAAGGAGTAAAGTATCGTTCCCTCGAGGATTTGTTTAAAAACTATAATCAAGCAAAAGACTAAGCAAATTCGATTAAGTTGAGCTACACATAGTTAGGTGAAAATGATTTTGCAAATGAAACTAACACTAGAAAATAAAGAAAAGTGAGTGATTCACAAACTTCAAACACAATTCAGGACTTAGGATTATTTATGCCCCTTACATTTCATAACACCAAAATCACCTCCTCTCATAAATGCTTTTAATGAAAATAAGTGCTAACCTAGGGTTCTAAAAATACTTGGACAAGCTCTCCCAAGTCATGAACAAGTATTTAGTTAAATTAATTGCTCAATCTCTTGTTACAATTAATAAAACTTAGGCTATGCAAGGCTAGCAAGTATATCTCTATCTTACTAGCAAACCCATCTATTCAACATGCAAATATCAAGTTCTTACACAATTTTACCCAAGTTCTACACTCAACCTAACCCTCTTAAGCATCAATTAAGTGAACCCAACATTTAAATGGTGGCTAATCACTTAGAAGCATTAAGGAAAGAGTAAAATAAACACATATATATCATTAATCACAAAAAGAGAGGAAAAATATAGTGTTAATCCATACAAGGGTTTCAAATAATCCTAGAACAAAGGGTTTAGCTACTCATAATCATCCATAAGCTACAAATATACAAAATAAGTGGACTCATTTCTGATTACAAGATAGGAAAGGGAAGAGGAATAGAAAAACAAAGAAGAAGAGCTCCAAATGTCTTCAAAGCTTCAATCTCTTGATCCCAACTCTTCTAATGCCCAAACCCTAGCACAACCAAGCTCCAAATGTGTCTAAAAGTCTGAAGAATGCATTCTGGGTCGAGCTCTTAGCATATATATGTCCTAGCCAACCAATTTTTGATAAATGAAATGCAGTATTTTTCTGATAGCAGTAAAAGTCGCGAACTAAGTCACGACTTTAGGACGACTTTGGTAGTTTTGCACTGTTTTTATAGCTAACAAAAATCATTCATTTTGTGCTTGATTTCTTCATCCAAAAGCCTTCCAAAAACATCCATAAAGCTCCATAAATGCTTTTAATAAAAACAATAACCAAAACAATATGAAATTAAGCCAAAAATGTCAAATCAAAGTCAAGAATACAAATCCAAAACAAAATACACATTTTCCTAATTTGGCCAATAAAAACATATACAATTGAGCCAAAATAGATTAGAATCTAAGAAAAATGTGATGAAATAACATGAATTTCTGGAGGTTAACATCAATATATGGTGTTTGGATTAGCTTTTGACCACTCTTGTGTGATTTGTGCATTTTAAGGGCTTAAGGTCCTTTTTGAAAAATGGCACCCAGATGGTCAAATTTTGATATAAAAAGTTTTTCTATCATTTGAATATTCTATTAGGTACTCCTAGTGCTATTTGACGTATCTAAAGTGTTCGCAAAAGTTTGTGACCCTTAGGATGAGATTTAGATAATTTTGAAAATGGTTTTTATCAAAAAGCTACACTTTCACATCCGAGTGTTCAAATTTCAATCCGATTGTTGGATTTTTATGAAATTTGGGTCATAAGTAAAAATTTCTATATTCATGTGAAATTTGGAATTACCTCGATCAGGCATCAAATAGAGAAATGACGTACTCTAATATTTGATCCGGAGGTGTTGTCATGCTGTGATGACAGCAACAGTTGTTGAGGTTAGAACATGCACAAATTTTAATCCAACTAGTGGATCTTTTTAAAATTTGATATACTAGTAATACTCTTTGAAATGACATATAAGCTTTGGAATCACTCCGATTGGAGGTTGGATGATGAAATGGTGCACTCCGAAAGTTGGTTCGAAGGTTGCTATCATAACAGCAAAAATGTCCAAATTTGTAACACGTCTAAATTTTAATTCAACTCTTGGATCTTTTTGAAATTTAGAACACTATTACTGCTCATTAAAAGTGACACATGGGATTTGAAATCACTTCGATTAGATGGTAGATGGTGAAATGGAGTCTCCAAAAAGTTTGCCCGAGAGGGTTGTCATGACAGCAAATTAATGCTATCATGATAGCATGACAGCTATTTGCCTAATTTGCTTCCGTGCTACATATTAATCCTTTAGACTTTTCTAAAAGATTTTGTATATGTGTTTTGCTATTGTATAAATTGTTTAGTAATTTAAATAGTTTGTTTCCTAAGTTAGTGTTAGGATTAACTCCTTAACTATATTTAATTTATTGGTTGTGGTGTGCTTTTGTTAACATTCGAGGCAAGTGTTACATCTTCCACATGAAAAGGCTTCAAAAGGTCTATTAAAACTTTCTTTAGAGTTCACATCAATTCTTTTCACTCCACAAGTTTGAGTTTTACACTTTCCTCTATAACTATTGGTAATGTTAAAGCTATGTCTTGCTACTAGAATCTACTTCTCATGTTCACCATCCAGCCTTTCATTGCTACACAAATGTATGTATGCATGTTATATATATATATATATATATTTGGGTACAATTGTTTTTGGTTTTTTTGGCTTTTTGGAACAAAAGGATGTTTTTAAACAAATATGATTGTTCCTAATATTCCATTAACTTTTAGAGAAATATTATTATTTAACAATTTAGTAATACACTTCTAAGACTTTATAAAAAGCCATACAATCTTGTGAATCCTAGTTTGATTCTTTTTTCCTTCTTATAGGCTATAATAATTTAAATTTTTGGAGCATTACATACGTTTCTTCTAATTCTATTTGGATATCCTATTTTTATTTATGAAAAATATTTATCTCGGCCTATAGCCAAACAATATACACAAGAAATTAAAGCTTTTAGAGAGGACCAAACAAATATATATATATATATATATATATCATTATTGAAAAAATAAATCATTTATCAAACTTCTCCTAGATTTTTATAATTAGAATATAAGTACATCTTGATTCACCAAATACTAGAGCGAAATGTCATTGAATGGAACAGTTAATGCAAGGTTGGAAAATGAAAGCTTGTGAGCAACTTGCTTCATTGATGGTCGAGATTTTGGTGAGGGATGCAAGCATGCTAGTGCTATTGTCACATAAAGAATCACATCTTGCACATCTTCTTATGAGAGAAGTGGAAGATGTGAGTCTATACATCTCTTAGAAAAATGCTTTTACTAGAGATCTCTGTCAAAAATAGTATTAAATCTCTAGGATGCCTTCCAATGATTGTTTCTAATGCCACCACTCCAAAACTATAAACATCACATTTTTTTGTCATAACTAAGGTGTATGCGAGCTCTACAATTAACAAACAAAAAATCATTATATAGAATATAACACAACACAATAAGAGGATAGTAAGGTTACAAAAACTAACCTGGAGCAATATAACCATAAGTACCTATTGGAAGAGTTTGATTGGATAAATTGGGATCAAGGATTCTAGCTATGCCAAAGTCTAAGAGAAAATCCATCTTGGAGTTTAACAATACATTACTACTTGTTATGTCACGATGGATAATTGGAGGAGTACAATCATAATGCAAGTAGAACAAAGCACTTGATATTCTTTTAATGGAATTCACTATCTTGCTCCAATCTAGCTTTTGAGCTTCATCATCTTGATTTAATACATAAAAGAGGCTTCCTCTTTCCATGTATTCATATATGAGAAACATGCTTTGGTTGTGCAAACAAAAACCATGAAGACTTACAATGTTATTATGTTGGATTTCAGTTAACATCTTTACTTCATTGTGAAAACTTTTAGCAAAAGATGGATTTTTATATTCACTTCTATGAAGTTTTTTCAATGCAACAATTCAACCATGGGAAGTTGTGCTTTGTAAACACTTCCATAGCACAAGTTCCAATACAATATTTGTTGTCAAAGCTTTCTGTTGCTTCAATGATATCTTCATATGCAATTTTTCCATCATAGTTCCATATGGAAAATAAATCTCCATTCTTTTGTGCTCTTCTCTCAATTTTGTTTTTCTTGTTCTTCTTGGAAGAGCAAAAAAGGATAAAATCCAAAATAGAGAGGATGATGACAATAAAAACTGTCATAGGAAGAATGATCTTCATGTAAGAATATAATGTTTTATGATTGGAGCAAGAATGATTCTTCTTTAGACCAAGTAACTCTTTGTTACCATATAATATGTCATGAGGAAATTTGAAATATACTTCTCTTGGGACATGGCCACTAAGAAAAATTGTATGACAAGTTAATGAATTCTAGCTGACCAAGTCCTTTTGGTATGTTACCAATGATATTTTTGTAGCTTAAATCTATGCATGACATATTTAGATATGTGCACAAGTTAGTTGGAATTTGGTCACTTATCTTATTGTGACTAAAGTTGGCAACAAAATGATTACAAGATTGAAAGATCGGCAAACTTCCATTAATTTTATTTTGTGAGAGATCTAGAGATTGTAGATATGAGAGATTTCCGATTTCTTGTGGTATGTTGCCATATATCTTGTTATTTGATAGATTGAAAGATTCCAGAAAGATTAAATCTTTTATTATGGGAAAGGACTAGAACTGTTGTTGGAACTCATATCCAAAGTGTCTATGCTTGTTAGTTTCCCAATAACTTGGGGTATGAGACTTGTGATTTGGTTTCTAGAAAAATCAACTTCTTGTAGGTTTGTCAAATTTGAAATTGATGTTGGAATGTCACTAGTGAACATATTTGCAGATAAATTCAAATAGCTAAGGGTGATTATATAACCCAAACTTGATGGGATGGCTCCATAAAACTTGTTTCCACTCAAATCCAATTTTTCTAATTGAGAAAGGCTGGCAAGTATAGTAGGAAACTCACCAATAACGTTGTTGTTATTCAATAATAAATATGTGAGATTTTGAAGAGTTTCAATTTGAATTGAAATGGTACCTATAAGTCAAATAATACAAATTGAACCAAATTATAGACAAATAAATATTAATGGAACTAAAAATTAAAGTGATTAAATTTGTCATTCACAAAACCAATTATTTTAACTCAAGAAGGTTTCATGTGCAAAAGAATTTGATGAAAAACTTGTTTCCACTCAAATCTAATTTTTTCTAATTGAGTGAGGCTGGTAAGTGTAGTAGGAAACTCACCAATAAGGTTGTTATTATTCAATAATAAATATGTGAGATTTTGAAGAGTTCCAATTTGAATTGGAATGGTGCCTATAAGTCAAATCGCACAAATTGGACCAAATTACAAACAACTAAATATTAGTAGAACTCAAAATTAAAGCGATTAAAATTTGTCAGTCACAAAACCAATTATTTTAACTCAAGAAGGTTTCATGTGCAAAAGAATTTCATGAAAAATATGAGTACTTGAGATTTCTTGCAAAACCCATAGTTGAAAGAATTTTTTTTTCTTAAATTGTTTCATTAAAATTCAATAGGTTAAAGGGAAAATTTTTCATGGAAGTTTAATTTATGGCAAGTGCAACTAGTACATTTAACTTTTGATTAGTACAATATTACCTTAAAAGTTTCAAAAATGATGCAATTTTATTCTATAATAATGTTTGACCAATATTGATTGTTAGTTAAAAATTCTGACCGTGTTAAAGAGCAATTTGTGCTGGAAGTTTTTTGAAGGAGAAAATGGTATCCTAAAATTTCTATTTGTACAATATTTTTGGGTTATTAATTTTTAAATTAGAAGAATAATCTAACAACCCATTATCATTTTTAAAAATGATTCATATTTTTGGATTTTGACAAAAGGTGTACTTGAGGGTTGCTTTGACGCAAAATCAACTCTATCCCAACTACTCCATAAGCTTTCTCTTGAAACCATGACTTGTCCTTTTAATGCCTATGAGTAGTTCTCGACTTGCACGAGCTATACTTGCCTATAAGTAAGATAAATAGCCTAGATTTTGACTTATAAGCGTTCAATATAATTTAACTTGAAATCTTCTTCGAATTTTGGGTTATAACAAGTTGTATTGGATCTTTCTTTTTATTTGACAATTGAAAACTCAAAAGCCAATTAAAGCTTATTAGAATATCAATCACTTCTTCAAACAAATTTATTAAGGAAAATTGCCCTTAAACACTTCAAAATAATAGCCAATGTTTGTCAAACATTATTTTAAGGAGGCATTGCAACATTTCTTGAACTTCCAAGGTAACATTGTACTAGTTAAAAGTTAAGGATACTAGTTGCATCTGATGGAAAACTTCCAAGGCAAATTTTCCCTTTAACCCATATTCAGTTTAATAAATTTGCTAGTAGTGAGAGTATTTGCACTAAAATAATTGGCTTTTAGTGATAACTTTCTATAGCAACTACAAAAGTTGCTGCTAAAAGTTACACACTCCATGGTGACAAATCATCTCACCACTGAAGGACAAACTTTCTATGGTGACTTTTTAGAGTCTTTGCTAATTGTTAAACAATTAGTGGCAACCTTATAGTTGCCACTAAATGTCAAAACTAAATTTTAATGTCAGCAGCGATATTGTTTTGTCATCGCTAAAACTGCTATTTAGTAGCCCATTGAAGGTCTATTTTTATTTATTTTTTAAACATCAAGTTTATTTAATATATTATATATTATTAAATATATTTTGAAATGAATACTATATAAAATACTTAAAATATAATGTTGTGTTTAGGATGTAGATAAATAAAGTGGAGAGAGAGAGATCAATAAAAGGAGAATGATGTATATATGAGAGAAAAAATACAAGTTTGTGAGAGATGGGAGATGTTTTTTATGAACAAGATTATGTGTAGTTTTGAGAGAGGCAGAGAAAGAGGGAGAGAAAGTGGGGAAGACACACTACAATAAGTGCGCGCTTATTTTTAGAGAAAGTGAGGGCAAAGAGATAATGTGAGTGTAGGAGTATGTGTATAAGTAGGACTGGGCTAGCTTCTCTCCATTTCTCCTCTCTACTTCCTCTCTACTTCCCATCTCAATCCTTTGAGATATATATATATATATATATATATATTCTTGAGTAATTGAGATTTTATATTTCATAAAATTATTATCAAAAATTTGAATTTATGAAAAAATAAAAAAAATTAATTCATAATAAACTAATTCATTAAACTACCATTTAAGATTAGGTAAAGGTGCATTTTTTTTTCTTGAAGTATTCTCCAAGAAGCACTTAGTATCCTAAACTATTGGTTGGAGCAATTTTGCTCTTAAAGTAATTAAAAGGAGCACTTTTGCCCTTGCCATTAAATTTGCTAACGATCAACGTTGGAGTCTCAATTAGCATTTTCTAACAATCAACATTAAGAATTTCACGACAAGGGCACAAATGCTCTATTTTAATTACTTTAAAGACAAAATTGCTCTAACCAATAGTTAGGGTGCTGAGTGCTTCTTGGAGAATATTTAAAGGAAAAACAAATGAACTTTTATCCTTTAAGTTTAAGATTTATGATTATGATTAAAAAATAAAAAAATTATGAAATATTTAATTACAACCATTCAAAAATGGATATAAGGGGTTGAAATGAGTAGTGTGGAAGCACAGCAATGGTGAAGTTAAGTCTATATAGGTGAGAGAGAGGGGGGTTGTGAATATGACAAAGAGAGAATATATAAGTGTATAAGAGAGATGTGATTAGTTCCATACTCATTATCGTAGTAAGAATTCAAATTTGATTTTAGAGGTTATGATTTAAAATTTTCAACTTGCAGTTTTTCATAAAAAAATTATTATTTAGCATAGTAATACAAATAAAATTATTTTTTTTTTAAATTATGTATTTATAAATGAATGAAATTATATTAAATTTAAATTATTTGATTTTGATATGACGAGAAAAATTGATTCATGAGTGTGGGAGAGGGAGAGAGGAGTGAGCGTGAGAGAGGAGAGGAGAGAGTAACTAAATCTGTGTGATTACAATTATCTTATAAGATAATTTGATATCTTATGGTAGATCTGCATGTGCATGTTTTAGGGGGGGGAAGAGATTAATTAATCAAGTATTTATGCGTATGATAATGATTATCATAAAAGATATTAATACTATAATTACAAATAAACTAAATTTAAAATAAATAAAAATATAATTACAATCTTAACTAAATCTATTTATAAATAATCTGAATCAAATCATAATCAAATCTAAATTGAGAAAGTTAGCAAACTGATTTTATGCATGTCTAAATTAAGATAATTATAAGATATTTTTATAATTTGTATTCCTCTTTATAATATTTTCTCAATATTTCCAAAATTTTCTTAACATAAAATTTTTAATTTTCTCTTAATTTTTGGCCTAAAATATGAGTCAGCGCCAAACTTACACATTCCCTCCTGTTTATTTTTCCTTTTATCCGAGCATTCATTCAATTCCCTCCAAAAAAAAAAAGCCTCCCTAGCATTGCCGAACTCTCACGGGCCACACGGAACCCTTGACACCTTCTTCACTCACTCTCTACTCTGTGCTCTCTTGCGTTCTCTTCAGTCACACTGCTCCTCAGCACAATTCCTCATCCAGCGACGCTATTATCCTCAATATGCTTTCTTGTAATCTCTCTCAGTCTTTCCCTTCGCTGTTTCCCACCACTCTCGTCAAACTCCAGTCATAGGTTCCTCTGATTCTCTCCTATATCTCCCTTGATTCTTCTTCTCTTAATCTATTTTTTATTATGTGTATTACTTTTGCATTTTAGGATTCGCTTGCTTTCTATTCTAACCCAATTAAAGTTCCTTCCCCTCTTTTCTACATATGCCTAATGGCGTGTATATATACTGGAGTCAACTGACTAGTAATTAACTATTATTAGTAGACAAAGCCCATATAGATGTCAAATAAAAACTGAGTTAAATATGTGAAAACTGCATATAGTACACACACATATTTTATATATATAGAATTTGTTTTCTTGCATTGTTTCATCAGTATTCGATTTTATTAAATGTTTATATTAGTTTTGATAAATATAATAATGATATTTAAAAAAAAGTATATATATTTGGCAAATATTTTTCTTCCATATCTAGAATTGCCACAAGTGAGAGTGGTTTTATAAAACCCAACTCTGAGAGGTATCATTCATTCATATATACCTTGATTTATAATTCATTATGCAATTTTATGAATTTTAGAAGTGCTAAAATTTTTGGAGGTTTGATCATATCTTTCCAATTTAATTTACAAGTTTGGAGGTCGTCTTTGTTTCGAGGGATGCGTATTCTACATGCAGTGTGGAAATTTTGACATATTCATTTTGTTGTCTTTTGAGTATATTAATTTAGGAGTACACACGTAATAATATTATCATCCATTTTTAATTGACTTGTAATTTTATTGGTATTATTTTTATTAAGGAGACAAGTTTTCAACCAAATACTAATGTCATGTAGAAAAATTAGAGGCATTTGTTTTCCATACTGTTGTCTATAAAACTTATAAATTTGTTAGTTATAAACAATATTTTATTTATGAACCATCAAGATCTTAAAATTTCCTCAAATTGAAGAAGGCATATCAAGTGTAAAAGAATATATATGAGATAAATATAGCTATTTGAGATTGCTTATAAAACCAAAATTTGAAAGAAAGGCTTCCCTAAACATTGTTTCCACAAAAATTCAATAATTCTAAATGAGTGAGGTTAATTAGTAAGATTGTTAATAGACAAGTCCAGATAGATGAAATTGTGAAGATTTCCAACATGATTTGGAATGGCACCTCTAAGTCCAATCATTCAAATTAACTAAATTAAGCGCTATTAGGACCAGAAACAGCAAGTGTATTTGGCCTGAGCCCACTTAGTGTTGAGTCTGTATTATGTTACTTCTTGTGTCTATAGGTTCAGTAGTTATTGTATTGATGACTTGTTTTGGCTCAATAAATAAGATGGTTTATTCAGTACTTTGTTTCCTCAAGAGTCCAATAAAGGCAAAACAATACAACTAGAAATATATAGGAAAATCAAACTGATCAAAGATTCATCAGTTATAAAACTAACGATTTTTTGAAAACATAAAGATGTTGTAATTTCAACCCAAAAAAATAAAATAAAAGGGGTGGCGGTTTCATGAGTAAAGGCAACTCAAAGTTGAAAGAAAGATTAAATAATAAGAGTGAAGGCAACTCACCCATAAAAATTGTTATCAGACAAGTACAAAGAGATGAGATCGCGAAGATTTTCAATTTTAGTGGGAATGCCACCACCAAACTTGTTTCCACTCAAATCCAACCATTGTAATTTAGGTAGATTTTGAACAGCTTCTATCTGAGTCATAAGGATACCTATAATTTCAATAAAAAAACTAAAATTTAAAGGCAAAGTATAGTAGATATATAGGAACTCATATTCAATTGAATTTGTTGGTTATAAAACTAAGATTTTATTTAAAAACCATCAAGCTCTTAAAATTTGTGAAATTGAAGAAGGCATCTCATGTTTAAATAATGCGAGAAACGAGAACAAATATAAGTACTTGAGATTGCTCATAAAACTCAAGGTTTAAAGAAAGACAACACAAAAGGCTAGTTTAGTTTAATTTCAACTCAAATCCAACAATTCTAAGTGAGTGACAAGTTAATTAACAAGTGTGGAATCAATGCAACTTACAAGTAAGATTGTTATAAGACAAGTCTAGATAGGTGAGATTGCCAAGACTTCCAATATGTGCTGGAATAGTTCCACTAAACTTTTCAACTCAAATCCAATCCTTTTAATTGAGTGAGTTTTTGAAGAACTTCTATCTATGTCATAATGGTATCTATAATTTCAGTCACAAACAAACTAAATTTTGATCAGATCTAGCATGACTAAATTTGTTAGTTATAAAACTAATATTTTATTTAAGAACCATCAAGCACTTATCTAATATATTTCATCAAATATAAAGGGAAAAAGGCATAGTTAAATCCCAAAGGAGGAAACTAATAACAATTAGGTCATCAATAATTTTCGAAAAAGTATATTGTAAATATCAATTCAAATAATTACAAATTTAAAAGTTCTAATTACAAATAAAAAATTTAAATTCTTCATAACTCCTTGTTGCAATTGAGATTTTTATTGTAGCTATCTAAATTAACATTTATAAATCCCTATAAAATTTTGTCAAGGATTTAAATTGTCATTAATTTAATCTTTTAGGACTTTATTGTAGTCTCCCAATATTAAATTGAAGAGGGCATCTCATGATGTAAAATTGAGGACAAAAATAGGTACTTGATATCGCTCATAAAACTCAAAGTTGAAAGAAAAGCTTCACCACCAAACGGCCTTGTTTCCACTCAAATCTAACAATTCTAAATTAATCAGAATGGTTATAAAACTCAAACTTGAAGTAATGGCTTTGCCAAACTTTTTTCCACTACTCAAATAATCCAACCATGCATTCTAATCGAGAAAGATTGGTAAATATAAAAGGTAATTGACCTGTAAGTTTATTGTTATCCAGTACAATAGTTGAGATTGTGAAGAGTTTCAATTTGAGTTGGAATGATACTTGCAATTTCAATCACAAAAAATGAAATCAAATTTATAGGAAAAGTAGTAGGACCAGAAATATTTTTTAAACTCAGATTGATCAAATGAATTTAGTTATCATAAAACCAATATTTTATTTTAGAATCAAAAAAGCAGTTATTATAATTTCATCAACGATTGAATTGCAGAGGGCATTTCATGTTTAAAAATTTTGATCGAACAAATATAGATACTTGAGATTGCTCATAAAAACCAAAGTTAAAAAAAAGGCATCAAAAAACCTTATTTAATTTCCACTCAAATCCAACAATTCTAAATGACTAAGGTTTATTAACAAGTGTGGAAGGTAACTTACCAGTAAGACTGTATTAAACAAGTCCAACGAGATGAAATTTGAAGAGTTCTAATTTGAGTTGGAATGGTGCCTACCAACCCCATCCCATAAAGACGCAGGTATTTTAGATTAGGGAATGCAGTGAAGTTAAGATCTGCAAGGCGAGGCTTCTGTGGAGGGATGCTTGGTGTCCAAATCTGAATAATACTTCCAAATTCATTGCAAGCTATCTCCTCCCATTTACAGGGGTTACCTGAGATGTTGTGGTAGCTAGCGTTGATATAATAATAATTCCACCATTTGCTCTGAATCAAGGCGTGTTTCTCCTCTTCTACAAAGGCAGCCGCATAGAAAAATAGGAATAAGACCATCATTACAACCATAGCCGTCGGGGTAATGGCATAACATTATTGGAGTATGCCATCGTCAATGATTACTTGATGAATAGATTGTTATGATCAAATGAGGGCACAAGTAGGGTCTTTGTAGAAAGCTAGCTAGGTTGGCCAGTGCATTTTTACGCGTCTTTTTTATTATTTATTATGGTTCTTTATTGACGGGCCGTTCTAAAGTCGAATAAAAGTTTTCTCAAGCCATTATTAATTATTATTATTTTCTACCATCTCTTTTTATTATGTGCTTCATTGGACTGGGCCACCATGGTCATCTAGCAGCTTCATGGAATGTAGTTTCTTC
>NW_026555340.1:8869487-8943819 GCF_029017545.1 Prosopis cineraria | reverse complement strand
TTTTAGTTATAATTTTTCGATTTTGATATTTTCACCACTAGCTCTTTCATCAATATTCATGTCAAATAACATATCTTTAGAAAACTTGTTAGTTAAGCTGTCTAGCTCCTTGCATCTTCCTTGCCAATCAGGTATATTTCTTTACACGGATGATTTTTTTTTTTTTTTTGGGGACCAAAATCACACAAGATTTAAGCGTGAATGCAAGATGCATGTAATTAGACAGAGTCCCATAAGTTCCTCACAGTAATTTTAATTAAGATGCTTTACATTTGCCATTATCTAAATGCTTTAGAAGTGTTTCTAAATGTTTGAGGAAATAAGTGTTATTAAATAATTTTTTTTATACATTTGTGATCGCCACTTTTTCAGGTGGGCCTGACTTGTGAATTTTCCTTGCATCTTCTTTTACCACATTAATTGTGTTAGGAAAAGACTTTAGCATGACTTGATACAGACGACTTGAACATTCTGTCATATTCAGAAATCACCTCCCCCAGTTGAATCTTTCATTATTTCCCAGGGCTGCCTTCATTTAAAATTATATATGCCATAAGTTGCTTAATACAAAGGAAAATCCGAATCAAAGTTCTTCAGTTATTGTGAAAACTCCTTCCAATATGCATTACTACCACAGATTTTTGTTGATGGCGATCATCCAAATACTGATGCTGCTTCTGAAACCAGGCAATGGTGAAACTCTTCCATTCCAACTCAAAGACAAAGGAAGGAAAGTTGAGTTCCCGTCAATTCCTGCTCTTGAAGGAGTAAGTCTCGACGTCACGCATAGACTATGACTCTCACATCTTAGAAGTACAGGATCCAGAAGATTGTCTTCCCACACTGTTTCTACAACGTCATCTCGACAATTCATCCAATATTTATCCTTTGGAATATGATCACGATGACTATATGGATGTTACTTTCTTCAATTGTTCTTCGTCTGGGTCAAGATACCGCAAAAAATATGGTATTCCTGACTCACATGATGCACAGGATATGTTCGCCTGCCCAATTCACGCTATTACTTCCTATGATAGTGTCCTGAGCTGGGACCTAGTTTCCTGCACTGCCATGTTTCAGACGGCTTCCCCAATATTCTCACATGCTTTCATGATACATGGCTTTCGGACAAACTCCTTAAGATTCAAGTGGTCGAAACCAACAACAACAAATGCGCATAACAAGGGGCTGAGAATAGTCTTACCAACTGCTACAGGTGATAATAGTTGACTATGTTTTCCCTCTAGTTTAATTTATTATTGTTTTGGCAATGTTCCTTGATTGATGCGCTCTTGTAACTACAGGTTCAATCCCACTGGTGTTGTTGCTTATTGCGTGGTGCTACTTCAAAAGGAAACGAGATGATCAAGAAAGAGTGGAAAAAATTTTTGAAGGATTACAAGGCATTGAACCTACCAGATTTTCTCATGCCGATATCAAAAGAATCACGAACCATTTCAAAGATAAATTAGGTGAAGGAGTTCATGGAACAGTCTATAAAGGTAAGCTATCTGCTGATATTCCGGTAGCGTGAAAGTACTCAAGAATTTAGACAGTGATGGTAAAGACTTCATTAATGAAGTGCAAGCTATTGGTAAAATCCATCACATCAATGTTGTTCGTTTGTTGGGTTTTTCCGTTATCATTTTTTCCATGCTCTCGTCTATGACTATTTTCCGAATGGCTCCCTCCAAAAGTTTCAAACTTCTGCGGACAAGAAAAAAGAATTTCTCGGATGGCTAAAGTTACAACAAATAGCTCTTCAGATAGCCAAAGGAATTGAATATCTCCATCAAGGCTGTGATTATAGGATTATTCACTTTGACATCAATCCTCGTAATGTTTTATTGGATCACAATTTTACTTCTAAAATTTCTGATTTGGTTTAGCTAAATTGTGTTCTAAAAATCAAAGCACGATATCAATCACCGCAGCAAGAGGAACTTTAGGTTATATTGCGCCTGAAGTTTTCTCTCGAACTTTGGAAATGTGTCATACAAATCAGATATTTATAGTTATGGAATTTTATTGCTAGAAATGGTTGGTGGAAGAAAAAATGTTGATACAAATCAAGAAATTTTGCAGTTTTATATCCAGAATGGATCCATAATTTAATTGAAGAAGGAGATATAATATATTTGCATAGAAGATGAAGATGACATTAAGATTGCAAAGAAACTAGCAATTGTGGGACTTTGGTGTATTCAGTGGCATCCAACAAACCGTCCATCAATGAAAACAGTCATACAAATGCTTGAAGGAGAAGTAGATAAATTGAAAGTGCCTCCAACTCTTTTGACTTTGCTGCATCAGCCAATAGTACAAGTACCATTATTCCTCCAAGACAATTAAATTTAGAGTTAGAAGTGATTCATGAATTAGAATAAAGATACACATCATGCACTAGTGGTATATAATTTTTTACTTCGATTGAGAATATTTTGTAACTTTTTCAAGTTTATTCAATAAATGAACCCTTATTTGTTGTGTATGACAATTTATCTTTTTATATTTAGCCTAATAATATTTTACACATCATTGCCAATTAATGTAGTAGATAATATAATACAAAATTCAAAGTATAGGGAAGATTCTAAATCAAATTAACATATGGTGTTTTTTATAAGCAAAAGTTTAAGTGAGTTGGACCATATCGACAATTGAATTTGAACCCATAATCTTGTGCTATAGGTTAAATCCTTACTGATTAGACTAACTTTTATTAGTGATGACATTCTTTTTATATAGATTGACGTTGTATATGAAAAACTAGGCTGTTTATTAAATGGTGGTCAAGCTAGTTATGAATAATTTAATATATTATTTAAAATATATACACTTCAATTAAACAATAATCATCCATAATAAAAATGAATATCCAAATATGATAAAAGGCAACATCTATATATTAATATTCTTTTGTCTTTATAAAAAAATTATATACTTATTATCATAACTTATAGTTTTGGAATACATACTCAAACAATTTTCTATTAGAAAATTGTTGAGTATCATTTTCATTGACCATTTCTTTTTGAAAATAAAACTTTATGTGTGAAGAAACTTCAACGAGGATGTGGTAAAACTCAGGTATTATATATATATATATATATATATATAACTCTTTAGCATTTATTGTTTAAACACTAAAGAAGTATGGTCACATATGAAACAAGAAACTGCTGCAAATCTGACATTAAAAAGATCAACATAAAGTAATTGATTCTTTTTCTTATTATTTGCTTTTGCTTTGATATTCTTTACCTTTCAATTCAATTTTATGGCTTCATTAATATTATTTAGTCTTTAATTTTGAGGGTATACACGTGCACAATATTACCATCATTTTTTCTTGACTATAATTCTATTGCACCCTTGCTTTTGTTAGGAGACAAGTATTAAATCAAGTATATCAATGTCATATGGGGAAATTAGAGGCATTGGTTTTCAACATTGTTATCTAGCTATTGTCATGGACTTTTCAAAGTATTAAAACCTTTTCAAGATTTTATCATCATTTTCTAAACTTATTTAGCAGTCTACAAGTCTCCTTCTACGCGCACGATGTGGAAAATTTGACATATCAATTCATTGCCATTGTCTAATACTCCAATATCATGACTTTCTTGTGCACCCAAATTTTACAGGACATTATTTCAGTATCATGAAGGTCTTATCTTGTAGGCCACAAGTTTAACTACTAGACATTTAAATATTGTGGAAAACTGGATATGTTTGTTTTTATTGGCTTGTGCATGTTAAGACTGTTTATATGACCTTTTTTTTGTTCCTGATTTTCTAATGTTTTGAAAATATAAATGACATAGTTATTTCTCTTAAATTGTTTAATCCAATTTAGGTTTATATATATATAAATTATTTCTAATTGAAATTATCATTGCATTATTTTTTATGTATAAATTCCTACCATTAGATAAATTGGTAACTAAAACTTGATAATATAATCTGTTTACATTGTGATTTAACCTTTATTCTAACTTTTTTTTAATCATGTTTGTCTACTTTTGTGAATGAACACTCTTTTAAGTAATGTGGAAATATGATCATTTCTTTCTAACTTATTTTTTACGTAATGGGAAGAGTTGATATATTTGTTTTCATTGTAGTTGTTCAAGTTGTGACCTCCTTAATTAACTTCTGGACATATTATCATCTATAATTTCTACGTTATTTTATACAATGCCGACTTGTGGGATATGGAGGTCTATTTCAGACATTGGTTTTTCATTGTTGTCATTTTGTATAATTAATGCTAAGAATTTTCAATGTATTTTGATTTTTATAAAGATATCAATATATATAATTAAAATGTTTCATTATTCCAAAAAATATTTTTCAGTTTCGAAAATTAGGATGAATATTTTATACATAATGTGAAAGTCTTAATAACTTATTTCAATAAATCTGGATTTCTTTGGAGGGTAAATATTTATCTATCACATCATCGAGCCTAAGGGTGTTGAGTTTCGTGAGAACCCTACCTAAACAAATGGAACTGAAGTAGATTGAGACAAGAAGTTTAGGAACAAGACTATTTAGTTAGTCAAAGTACTTTAGAAGGGCATGATGCCAGGGATGCCACTTAGGAAGTTGAGGAGAAGATGCGTTAGCAGTATCCCTATTGTTTGCTTAGATGTGTTTGATTTCTTGTGGGCGACTATTTGGTTGATCAGATGATTGTTTTGCTAGTTGCACTATTTGGTTAATTGTTTATCGATTATTTGGTTTTTTTTTCTCTGTTACTCGTGAATGATTGTTTTGCTGAGTTTGTCCAATTTTGGGGGCAAAATTTCTATAGGTGGAGAGAGTTGTAACATTCAAAAAAAAAATTAGAATAGGATTAATTAAATTTGATAAATGGTTTGATTAATTAATCTAGGTCCTAAATAAATTGAGTAGGGTAATTGGATGGCCATTTGTATCTATCGGACCACATATGAGGCTTAGAAGGGGACTAGAGAGGCTATTTGGACCATCTTGGGCCAAATTAATGGGCTTAATTAGGGTTCCTGGATTGTGTTCTTTGCTATGGCAAAAGGTGCTATGCACTGCAGCGGACACAACGAATTTTAAAATTTGTAGAAAGTTATCTCAAGTAGAAATAGAAAGAAATTTGAGGGAGAGTTTGAGAGAGAAGTCAAAGGGCTTTGCTAGGCTTGCTTGGGTAAGCTTCCTCTTCCCTTCTCCTCTCTACTTCTTGAATTTTTACTCTTCATTATGTAACATCCTGAACTCTCAATCCAAAACTATTTGCTAATTAAGGGTAAATTAGTAAATTAGTGAATTGATTGAATAATTAGGATTTTGGGTGGTAAATTAGCATTTTGACTTGTTGGACTGTTGAATGGATAAGAAAGTGGAAGAATAGTGGTTTGGAGCAAAGCGTGTAAGCAGCAATGAGATTCTCTTTACTGTGCCAGACACCATGACTTATGCTACATGCACCATGGTGCATGGCATAGAAATTAGATAAATGAGATGTGGTCAACTCGTAAAGCTTACAAAGAAGAGATGGAAAAGAGCATGAAAGAGAAGAGAAGAAGTTCTACTCTACTAGGGCAAGAAATTTTTGGCACCTGAGAGGTGTTTCTGACTTGTCACTTACTGGGTAATTTCGTACTGCCCTATGCTCCTATCTACCTTAATTTGTCTTAGGTGAGATATAGAGAAATTGAATTAGGGAGTTTTAAGGAGTTGTTTTCTTATCCTCTAGTGATAAAAAGATTCTTGGGAGTTAAATTAAGATTTTGCGACTAGTTTAAGAGTTAATAGTTAAGTTTGAAGCTATAGGCTTGATTTAGCTTAAATTGATAAGTTGAAAGAGGGTAAAAGTTTGATGTGAAATGCATTAGAATTAATAAAAGTAATAAAAGGCTTAAAGAGGATGGCTAGTGTAATATAGCGCAATGCTATTAGGATAACCAGGATTAAGTAAATTCTAGTTGTGTATTAATGGATTCAATTTAGCCGAATCAATGCCTGTACTAAATGTTGAGAATTGACTAAGGAACATTATATTGTGTAGATTGAGCATTTATGAAATTGCTCATAAGAATCTACCTCTTGGAGCTTAATGTGATTGAAAACCTCAGTAGTAAGGGTAAAAGGTAACTGGAATAATCTTTTTACTTATTCATTTGTAAATTGTTTACAAGTATTTTTATATAACTATATGCATTGTATTATGAATTGATAAAGTAGTAGTATTGTGAAAGTATATGCATATGGGTGTGTGAGTAATGTATGAAATAAATCTGAAAAGACATATGCATAGTCATAAGCATTGCATCCACGAGTATACCCAAGATTAGGGTAGGGGGTCAAGGCCCTACTCTATGCAAGTCTAGGAAGTCCTAAAAGTCATGAGTGTAGAGCTTGACTCTGCTAGGAAGGACCTAGGAGATCCTAAAGATCTCAAGCGTAGAACTTGACTTTGCTATGACTGACCTAAGGATAATGATCCACGAGTGTACCTTAGATTAGGATAGGAGGGTCGTGGTCTTACTCTGTGTAAGGCTAGGAAGTCTTAAAGGTCTTGAGTATAGAGCTTGACTTTGCTATGATAGACTTAGGAGACCACCTATATGCGAAGAGGATACTTAGTCTAAACAATAGTTTGGTGGGCCCTATTTCACATAAGACTTGAAATCCTAGTTTGAGCGTAGAGCTTGATCCGCTAGGTGAAACTAGAAATGCATGAGCATGAGCATGATGGATGGTTATGGATGAATTCTTATATATGCATATTATACTACTTTTACTAAAATAGATGCTACTTTATCTCTTATTATGATTTTTCTTACTAACCGATATTTGGGTTATATCCAAGTTATTAGGACATATGTCTCTCTTCATTACTTTTGTACACAGGTGAAGAGAGCACGAGAAGGCCGAAAAGGAAGGGAGGAAAGAATAGCCTCACTTGGTAATAGTACAACTACCAATTGTGTAGAATAAATGTATAAAGTTGTATCTAGAATTTGAGTTACCAACTAAGATGCATAAGTATATTTGGAATGATATGTGAATGTGTATATGAATTGTGAATGAAACTTGCTTGTATGTATGATTTTATATCTCATTGAGGGTACCATAGTAGTGAGTACGTAGGTAGGTCAAGATGCCAATCAAGCAAGTATATGTTATTAATAACTTGTTTCACTTGTATGTATGTGAATTGTTATGTTAAATTATGTGTATATGTGAGAACTTGACACAAATGGTGAGGCTGAGCCTCATTTAGAATAGTTGAGTATATTTATAATTCCCAACCATATGGTCAAGTGGAGCCCCATATGTGAAAGTTGATGGTTGAAAATAGAACAAGTCTATGTTTATATGTGATTGTTTGTGTATTCCTCATATAAGTCCACAATTGTGTAATGTGGCCTTGAGAGGTCAAAATGAGTTATTGATGTGATATATGAGATTAAAAGTGTCAATCAGGTGTATATAGTTCTTTTAGACTTAATTCAAGGCTCGGACTGATCTAATAGGACAAAGAATGAGAATTGAGCACTTAAGGTGCAAGTTTTGAAAGAAATGCACCTAGATGTCCAATTTTAGATTAGAACATCGGTTCGAGTCCAAACTTATCCCATTAGATAGAATATGTTATAAGCTTTGTGTGGGAGCTTGAATCACTCCAACTGAATGTCAGATGTGGAAATGGCATGCGACGAAAGTTCATCTTCCAAGCTGTCATTATTGGAAATTATGCCCTAGGGCCAATCATTGTACTATGCACATTATTATTTAATGAATTTCTCTTTTGTTATCATAATAATTACATGTTTAATATGATAACTATATCCTTGGACAAACTATAGTAATTGTCCTAAATGTTCCTAGTCGATCATCTTTGAGGGATCAAAGATGAAACAAGACTAATATGACTTTGATTAATTATATAGATATAAATTAAAGTCATAGGCACTTGAAAGAGTATAAGGTGCTGGACCGACCCGCTATGAGAAAGTTGTATGCTACAAGTCATAAGCTTATCTCATATGTAACTATATCACTAAGCCCTTTGACCTGAGATCATCATGGATTCCTACATGATGACCACTAAACTTTGACCTAATCAAAAGTCACCTTTGACCGGGTGATTATAAAGGCTATGATTAAGTTTAGTGATATTCATGCAGAGGAATACGAGTGGTCAAGATGGAATTTGTCTCTCACATTAAGTGAGAGATATTACTGGGCGCCTCGATGAGTAAGACTGAGAAAATATATGGCCCATACTATAATGGAAAGGGTTTTTTTCCATTGCTACTGTCAGTCTACTCAAAAATCGAGAAAGTAACGGTCAGGTAAAGGAGAATGACAATTCTATGTCTCATACTTGACTGAAATATCGCGTGACAAAAAGAATGTGATATGGTTGCATGATAGGTTACATTGGATTATTGATCCCCATGTGAATTGGGTAGTTGTAATGTCTTGCTAAAGGCCACTTATGACTTGTGGGCTAATAGCGTAATTAGCCTACTGCCAATTTCATATGGGCCTACAGGGTTGCACACAAAGACAGCGCAACTTGAGCTATAATGTCCAAGTTCATTGAATCTGGAATATGTCTAGATTCAATGAATGTAATATAGGGTGAATGAATTATATATATATATATATATATTTGAATATTTATTTGATAAATATTTATATATATATATTTATATGAAATATAAAATTTAAAATATAATTTTATATATAAATATATATATATTCATATATGTGTATATATATATCAGATATATATATATATATGATATATGTATATGATATATAAAATTAAATATAGATAGTATAATATATATATATATATATATTTTGAAATATATATATCATATATATAATATGTATATGTGATATATATATATATATATAATATTATATTATATTATATTATATTATATTATGTTAGTTTTAAATTTAATTTTATATGATAGATTAAATTTAATAACTAACATTATATAAGAGAATATCATGTTAGTTTTATAATTAAATTTATAAGACAAATTCAAATTAAATATGATATTATAGATTAAATTTATCTCATAAATTTAATTAAATTTTGTGAGCTTTTAGTGGAAGACGAAAACTCTTATCTATATACTATATATAGATAGAGACGTCCTTATGAAGGATGAGAGAATTAGAAAAGTTCTGACGGTAAAAACACTCTAAGAGCCATGAAACACCCTATAGAAAGGAAAATTAACGTTCAAAGAAGAACGGACGCTGAGAGCGCTAGCATGCTATTCGAGTTAGAGAGCTGTTTGTGTGGATACTGATAAAGGGAGTAGATCTACGTTGTCAGCTTCTGAGATCCAAACGTGTGCCAACTTCAAAGAATTAAAAGGTAACTCTTTTATCCACTTTGACTTAAACGAGTTCGTTCGGTCCATATTAGGATAGGGACTTTAAAATTTTAATCTTCCACTGTGCCTCCCTATCTAACAGTCATATGATAGCAAATTTTGCTATTATATGTGCTGTAGCTCATTGTGTGCCACACCGTGGCACATGGCACATAGAAGAACATAATCGTTGGTCTGTATTGCATACCAAGGTGCATGGTGGAGTAAGCTACAGCATATGGCACGTTTCTAATAAAATAATAGTGCCCCTTTAAGTCTTGAAATTTGTGTTTACGCTTCTACTAACCCTCTTATTTGAATATATGTTTAAAGAAGTTGGGATCTCGCATTTTGAAAATGAATCAAGGGCTATTACTCTGATATGCGATGGTGATTGTATTGTAATAGTTGTGATTATGATGGTAAAGTCCAGATTAAGTAGGAACTTTATAACCTTCACCCATTTTCAAACCACAGAATCCCCCTTTATCAAATAAATAAGGTGTCATATGCCTAACCTATTACCAAGATAGTATTGGAACCTCCAAACAAGAAAGACTGAGCATTAAAGCCTATATAGTGCTAGTGTACTATATGGTTTCATACAATATATCCCAACAATACTAGGGTGAACTCCCATCCTCTCACAATAATTATGCCAATTTTAATTATACATATTTTACTTAACCTCAACTTCGTTAAGGCAGTAGAGGTTGGAGGTTTGAGTCTAGGAAGGTTTTAAAAGACCTCTTCGATGAGGTGATAAATAACCCAAGTACCACCTTGGGAAAAGCTAGCTTCTGCTGTAGTGATGTGGGTCAGCCCAGTAGTAGTCATGGCCTGCTAGACAGGTAGCCAGTATTGTTACAAAAGACTAATATGACTTTAATTAATTATAAAAATATGATTCAAAGTCATAGGCACTTGAAAGGGTACAAGGTGCTGGGTAGACCTGCTATGAGAAAGCTACATGGTACAAGTCATAAGCTTATCTCATATCTAACCATGTCACTAAACCCTTTGACATGAGATCATCATGGATTCCTATATGATGGCCACTAAACTTTAACTTAGTCAAAAGTCACTTTTAACCAGGTGATTATAAAGGCTATGATTGAATTTAGTGATATTCATGTAAAGGAATATGAGTGGTCAAGATAAAATTTATATCTCACATTAATTGAGAAATATTACTGGGCCGCTCAATGAGTAAAAATGAGAAAATGTATAGCCATGCTATAATGGAAAGACTTTTTCCATTACTATAATCGATCCACTCAAAGATTGAGAAAGTAATGGTTTAGTAAAGAAGAATGACAATTCAATGTTTTACATTTGACTGAAATATCACGAAACAAAAGGGATGTAATACTGTTATATGATAGGTTACATCGGATCATCAATCCCTTTACGAATTGGGTAGTCACAATATCTTGCTAAAAGCCACTTGTGCCTTGTGGGTTAGTAATGTTATTGGCCTACTGCTAACTTTATATGAGCCTACAGGGTTGCACACAAGAACAGCCTAACTTAAGCTATAATATCCAAATTCCTTGAATTTAAAATGTATCTAGATTCAATGAATGTAATTCTTTGTCTAGGGTAAATGAATTATATATATATATATATATATATATCTATGTATGTATGTATTTAAATATTTATCTAATAAATATTCATACATACATACATATATATATATATGAAATATAAAATTCAAGATATAATATTTTATATATACATTTTTGTGTGTGTATCTGATAATTATATTATATTATATTATATTATATTATATTATATTATATTATATTGTGTTAGTTTTAAATTTAGTTTTATATGATAAATTAAATTTAATAACTAACATGATATGAGAGGATATCATATAAGTTCTATAATTTGAATTTTATGAGATAAATTCAAATAAGATATGATTTCATATATTTAATTTATGAGATAAATTAAATTAAATTTTTGTTGGCTCATAAGAGAAGATAAAAAGCCTAATCTATATATAATATAAAGAGGAACATGCTTCCTAAGAGTTAGAAAGAGTCCTGACGGCAAAACACAATGACAGTAATTGAAATATCTAAGAGAAAAAGAGAAGTTTGACATTTAAAAAGACAAATGGATGTTTGGAGTACTAGCATATTGTTTATGTTGAAAGCTATTCGTGTGGATATCAGTAGAGGGAGCTGATCTGCATTATCTGCTTCTAAGATCCAAGCACTTGAGGGAAGCTTGGAAGTTCAACATACAAAAAGATACTTCTTCTAATCACCTTGACTTATACAAATTCAATTAGTTCGCGATTGTGATTAGGGTTTCAAGGTTTTAAGTAATTCTTCTACTACACACCCCCTCCCAATCCAACAATTATGGCATGAAATATGTGGCAAAAGCATGAGTATTGTAACATTCTAAATTCTTGATTCTAGCATTAATACTAATTAAAGGATGAATTAGAAATTTAATGTGAGATTAGGGTTTTGGATGGTGGAATGTTATTTTGACTCTTTAAGGTGTTATATGAACAGATTAGAGTAGGAGAATAGCATTGTGAAGTAGAACATGTGAGCATCGTAGCTAGTGCAGGATGCGCCGTGGCTTATGGCACATAATTTTGATAAATTAGGATGTGTAGGGTTCATGAAAATAGAAAGAAAAACAAAAAAAAGAAGCTCAGGCATGTAGAAGAGATGGTGTTCTACCAGGGCATGTAATTTTGGGAGCAAGAACAATGTTTCCAACCTATTACTTATCGAATAATTCTTGTACTGCCTTAACCTCTGATTCCACCTTATTTTCTCTTAGTTTAAACTAATGAGAAATTGAATTTAAAAGTTTTTAAGAGTTAATTTCTTATCCTATAGTAATAGGTAGTACATTGTTTTTGAATTAAAGGGAGTAAGATAATAAAATATAAATTATTATGATAGCGACCATTGTTTTTCATAAGGGAGAATAATAGTTAGATTTTAAAATATCAAATTCATGATAGTTAAGTTTTAAACTTTTTTTAAAAAATGTGTTACAAATATATATCTAAACAATTCAAATTCAAGAGTCTCAATTGTAAATAATGCATTTAAGTTTCAGATGTAACTCTTAGTTTACCATTCACCAAAATCTTGATCATCAATGAAGCAAGTCACTCACAAGCTTTCATTTTCGAACCTTGCTTTAATTATTCCATTCAATGATATTTCACTTCAGTATTTGTTGAATCAAGATGTACGTGTATTCTAGAATAAGGCTAGGAGAAATTTGATATATGTTTTATATCTTTCAATCATTCTAGTCAAGTCCCATAAAAGTGTGTGTGTGTGTGTGTTAAAGTGAGTCTTGAAAACTGCCATTTATTCAAAATGATATTTGTTGAATGAGTTGTAATTTTTTTATGTTTAGATCTTGAAAAGAGCTTCATATTTCTCAATTGTTTATAAAATACATTGTAGTTTGAAAGTGAAATTCTAATGCTATGTCATCATTAACTAGATTCATGCATATATGATTTATATATTTACATAAAATCATGAGACCTATGAGATTTAAGATCTAATTAATTTATTTTATTTAAGTTTTTTTAATTATTATTGTTATTATTTTTGCCCTTAAATTTCAATTGGGACGCTACTCATTGAAAAATTTTCTTTGGTATAAGATATTGTAACTGACCTTGCACCTCCTATTAATTATCAAGAGGCACTATTGCTTTGGATAGTAGAAGCACATGTTGACATTTAGTTTGATGTAAATAAGCATTACACTATACAATTATAGTTTAGTATTCTACATATACCGTAGTTAGATCTTAGTTTTATTTTGTTGTTATGTAATTTGTTGGTGTGGAACTAGTTTCCTTTGCTGAATTGGTTGATAGGTTTTGCTATTGTAAGAATTTCGAGATGTCTAAATTGTAGGGGAGTTTTTTCCGAAAGTTCTATAAAATATTTAAGACTTTATAAACTTTATAATTATATATGAATTATTTATCAATAATTTAGCCTAATATCTAGTTAATTAAGGCTTATAAAATGTGAGTTTATCTCAGATTTTATGCCAATCATACCCTTAGTATCGGGGTGTGATATAAAAGGTCTAAAAGAATCAAACCAAAATTCAGAAGATTGTACATCTTGTGATAAAAATCTTTAAAATATAATTAATGAAATTATTAATAATAATATTCCTACAAGAATTAATGGAACATTAGGAAGAACCATAAATTGTTGAAAACATCATTTTGTTCACAACAGTTTAAAAAAACAAAGTACTTTTGATATGTTTTGGTGATTTTATTGTCTAGTATAAGATCAAAACAGAAAACATGTGTTTTCACACATGCATGGTAGATCATTCCCTTGCCTCTGCATCAATCTTCTCTTGTCAGTTTTTTTAATCTTTGCAAACAGATTGAAGAGATGGGTTACAAAATCACATGGCTTAGCTTGTTTGCCAAGCAAAGCCAATTTTCTTTTATAGTCATTTGAAAATTTTGCAATATGGTGAACTTGATTATCTCGACTGCTTTCTGGATAATTCCTCTGTTTTCCGAAATCCCATTTCATATTTTAACACCCAAATTAAGAAGTGAGCTGGAGAATATGAAAAGAAAAGTATATGAACATTAATTGAAATGAAAAACTGAGATTTTGGCTTTAGATGGGACAATAGAGAAGGCAACAGACACCTCAAATCCTGAGGTTAAAGGATGTAAAATTTAAGTAATAAATAAGCGTGCTGAATTGGAGGGGAAAATGATGAGTGGTAGTTGCATTGTTAACAGGTAATATTATCGATTTGAATTCTTGCGAGGCATGCTCAGCTACGTTATCAATTATTCTCATTCATGTTTTGGTTTTTGGCTGTGCTTTTCCCCTTTTTTTTCTTTTTCCTTTTTTGGTAGTTCATTGCAGCGCAGAAGATTGAAGCAAAATATTATTGACAACTTAGGGCAAATGAAAATATCGAAGTACTGCAACTAGGAGAAATTAGTCAAAATCCATTAATGAAAACAGATTAACTAAATTGAGTTAGGTTAGACTAGAATTGAACCACCATTAAACATGAAACTGAAATATTTTAGAAAATTGAGTGGGTTTGAACTTGATATAAAAAAGGCTAACAAACTTTTAAAACCCAGAAAATTTCAAAAATGTTATCCTTCTAAAAGCCAAGTTCATTTTTCAACCTCTCAAACGAATATATGATTTCAGGATTATTTTTCAAGGAAGATATTCACAGCTGTAAGTATAAATATGGTTTTGAACCTGCTTAGGCCTGACTTAACTAAGACCTACCTATGTTTGGCAATAATTTTGTTGACTTATTATCATATTATGTTATTTTATTAAACTAGACACACTGCAGATTTATTTTTCAAATATACTACATGTAAACATTTGACAACATTTTTATTAAATTATTATATCATTAATTCGATCACTAATCTAACCAAAAAGACTATAAAGATCGAAATTCACTTCCCTTTTCAGTTTGACATCCTGTCTGGCCTACTAAATATCACAAATGGATTCTCATAAACCCTTTCTGCTCTTCGTACCATCCATCGCCACGGATCTAGGCCACTCATTAGTTCAATATTCTGGCTGAATTTTGGAAATTTCTCATCGTCCCATCCCTACCTTAGCTTTCTCCCTTTTTCATAAAAAACATCCCCACAAGTTCAATTTGAAGAACCACCACATTTTTAACTCTAGCTAGCTTCATTCTTTTTATTTTTCAGTCTAATATAATTAATATAAATTCCATGAAAAGTCATACTAATATTACTATTCTTTAAAACATAAAAGTCTAATTTCTTTTTAAAAAATTAATTTGTGATCTACTATTCAGTTTTTGGTCTAGAAAAAGATCTATTCAAGTTATATTTTATTTTGATGGATGAATGTGGACGTGGAAGGCTAGGCGACTAAAAGAGACGTGATCATGGGAAGGGCGGTAGGGTCCACAAGGATCTTGTTCCAGCTGGGTCGGTGACCACTCAAAATGAGGGGCCCACGATCCATAGTCAGAGTTGAATGATAGTGTTTTTGCCACAATCAATCACAGAATTACTACATCACAGTGAATAATTACTGGTGGGAAGTTGCAACTACTGGAGGAGAGAGGAGTCCCAAAACGTAATCATCACTGAGGGGGTTGACCATTGATTTTACGTTACTAGTAATAGTAAGCTTTTTGTGAAAAATATGCTGAAAAGTATCATTATCATCATGATTGTCACTTTGTTTTGTTTAAAGAACATGTCTGGGTCAAGCTTTGGAGAAATGAAGTTGGAAATTATCATCAGCTGCCATCAAGAACAAACAGTTTTTCATGTGCTTTCACTGAATAATGATAACAAACAACAAAAATTTTACTTGCACTGGCAGTTTGGTAGCAAATAGAGTTTGCATGGGAATCAAATTAAGCTAAGGTAGGGATGGCACATCAAGAACTCGATCTATTCCAAATGTCCGCTGGCTATTAATAACTTGGAATAGATCGAGTTTAGTTTTATAAAATGATATGCACAAGCAGTTACTATTGTAACTGTTGTAGTTTTTAATTAAATGGAACAATAGATAGTTTGTTCTCAAGTTTGGTTTTTATTTCTAATTATATATACATATGCATACACACATGTACGTTCTTGTTTATAGTGAAGCAGTTTACCTATTATATATATTCCATACCTCGCACGATATTCTGAGACATTTAGCAATGGTTTTGGAAACTCATTCTTTATAAGAAAAAATTATAGGCATATTTGGCATAGAAAATTTAAATAAATTAAGACAAATTATATGTGCAAATGTGACCACAAGTTTGAGTATTAAATAACTGTTTGTTTAATATAAAAGTCTTCCATTGTTTATATTAAATTTGTAGAAATTTTTTTTTATAGGCTTGTACAAAGTGAATTTAGAATTTGTCTCAATAGCCCGACAATATTATATTGTAGCAATAATGTAACCATGGTATATCATTACAAATTTAGGTTCACTCCAAAGAATTTGGATTGGCAAGATTATATGTCATTGAGGATAGTTTTGTCATTTTGACTACAACAAAAGGAACAATAGGGTACATGGTGTAACATCTTGATTTCTTAATCATGTGATTAGCTATTAATCAAGGATAAAGTGATAATTAGTGAATGATTAGAGATTTGAATGGTTAATTGATAATGGATATCTTTTGGATGTTGAATAAACAGATATGGAAGAAAGAACCACATTTCGAAGCGAAGCGTGTGCGCGTTATGAGGATTTTCCTCACTGTGCCACATATATTGGCTAATGTTGTTTATGCCGCAGCGCATGACCAGAAAGTGACTAAATAGGTCGTGAAATTTCATGATTTTTAGAAGGGAAAAGTCAAAAAAATGTGAAAGGGAGAAGAGGTGAAAGGCTTGGTTGCCAAGGCAAGCAATTTTGAAGCACTAAAGGCACTTTTGATTAGTAACTTATTGGTTAAGTTTCGTATAACCCTTACCTTCCATTCTACCCAAATTTCTCTTGGCATGAGTTATAGAGAAATTGAATCAGTGAAATTTTAAGGTTTTTTCTTACCCAATAGTAATAAAAAGGTTCTTAAAAGTTAAATTAGATCTTTGCTATTAGTTTGGATCTGAACGATAGAGCTTTAAACTTGTAGGCCCCATTTGGCTCTAATTCAATAGAAATTTAAGGGTAAAAATCATATTTGAGTAGAATGGGATAGTTTGAAGTGATTTGAAGTGGTAATTGAGTGGTAGCTAGCTTAAAATGGATAAATAGAAAGGAATGAATGGCTAGTTATATCTATAGTTGGTAGTTATATGCTTTTGGTCAATTTGAACCAATTGACTAATTATGCCAATTGTGTGTAGATTAGCATAATCCACGGGTAAAGTGTGGAAAGAGGCTTGTAGTGACATGTTAGTGGTTGTTCAAATCCACGAGTAACCTTTCTAGTAATAAAAGGGTTGAAATAACTGAATAACTTTCTCTATTTAATTATTTATTAAAACTGTGTGTGAGTATGCCAACTAGTGCATGAAATTATTTTAAGGTAAGCATGTTTTATGGCATTGCGTGAATGTTTCATGAAAATGGCTTTAGATTAAATAGTTGAGTGAAAACATGTGATTTCATACTTTACACACACATACACACACACACATATGCGATATGTTATGGATACATGTATGAATGTTGAACCTATGATTACTTTAAAAAGCATAATCATAGGGCTGGGAGTTCACCCATATGGAGAGATGGAGAAAGACTATATGGCACCATTCTTCTTAATGCCCAACGAGGTATGGTGTTGGAGAATTGTATATACTTAGTGTCTTTTGAGGTGCCGTATTGGAAATTATCTCCTTAGTATCTATTGAGGTGCAGTGTTAGAGATTTAGACTCCTTAGTATTGATGTGATGCGGTGTTTAAGTCAATGACACCCTATTATGTGTATTGGGGGAAACCATGTCTAAAAGTGAGATAGGACACCTTTAACCAGGTTTACCACTGAAGGTGAGCTTAAGGCTAATGAGAGTGTATATTAGTCTAAGGCAAGCCTATGGTTTCAAGTCAGGGTGATTTAGCAATTCGGTCAGTAGTAATCAAGCTATATGTGAAAAAGTAGTGAAAAGTGGTGAATATAGTGGTAAAAGAAGTGAAATAATATATGTTGATCTGATTTAAAGTGAAACATGTGATATGTTCTATGTTTACTTATATATTATACTATACTTTCATACAGTTGCATGTGGTAGTCAATAGTAGAGAGTTATTTTGTTACTGAGATTTTTATCTTACCCCTGTGGTTACATTTTTATAGGATAGAGTAGTGACCAGGGCAAGGGAAAAGAGTTAGGACTGGTTTAGAGTTGTTAAACCCATGTGATTATAGAGTTTGTGTAATGAACCTAAATCTTGTAAATATTGTGTAAATAAGTTGTCATAAGGTTGCATTCATGTTTTGAATAGTTATGAGCTATAAAATGGTAATTATGATAAGTTTTGGTGAAATTTAGCCCATGTATGGAAATATGTGGTGAAATGAACTAGATGGGCTAAGATTTAGGGGTGAATTTATTGTGAATATGTGAAGAAGTGATTTTGTGGTAACAAAGGCCAAGTAGGCTAAATTATATTAAATTGTGAAAAGCCATGTTTTATGGAAAAGGCCGTTAAATGGCTAAATTGTGACATACATGTGTATATGATATATATTATGGTTAATCAGGTGTGTTAGGTCTTTTTATACTTAGTTCAAAGCCTAGAATGGTCTAATGAGATTGAGGAATCGATTTGAGTACTTAAGTGCGCAAAATTTTCAAAAAAAATGACTTTTTACACTTGGGTGGCCAAATTTTAATCGAATCATTAGATCGTGTCCAAACCTATCTTATTAATTAGTTTATGAGCTAAGCTTCGTGTGGGTACTTGAATCACTTCGATTGGACATCATATGTGAAAACGGTCTACACACCCATTCTCTTTATCCAAGGTGGATGTTTGCCCATAGCACACAATTCGCAATGCAACCACTTTGCATTTGCTTATAGAATCACATATATTCACATATATACCAATATATATATATATATATATTTGCTTGTAGTGAAAACTTGATATATCAAATGAATCCATCAAAACCACACATTATAACTAAGTTTCCTAACCATAAGTCTACAAGCAAACAAAAATTCATACACAGACACACAATCCACACATATTCACATATATGAATAGTCACATCCTACTAGTACCCTAATCTAAATACATTACAATGTACTTGCTCAAAAGAAAGGGATTACAATTCTTTACAAATCACAAGCAAACCCCTACCTTAGCTCTTCTCCTCTCCACCACTGGATCCTTCGCCTGGATTTGTAAATATTGTAAAGAAAGGGGTGAGACAATCACAGTCTCAGTAATAGAGAAATCAATATTCCTTATTATAAGGAAAGCCATAATCAAGTAAATAAATAATAGATTCAAAATAATATATAATTAACCAATTAAAATGCTTGAATGCATGAGATAGATCAATATGGCCTTTCCTGACCAACAGAATGCCTCCAACACTCTTTAGCTTATAATTAAACCTTATATCCATTGTACCTCCACAGGCATAAAATATAAACTAAGGTATGATCTGATCTACCAAACTGTCTATGCCCCTTCGATGTGCATCATGAGTAGTCGAAGCTAACTCCCTCCTAAAACCTATAACCTCCTTCTATATCCACTCGATACAAGAGAAGATAACAAAAGTACCACATCACAAATCACTCAGTAATACAAGAATTTATTTGAAAAGCTTTAGCCAAAGACTTATTTTGCAAAATCATTATAAATCACAATATATTAGAGAATACACGGCGAAAGTAAATCACACATTTGTCTAATGCAAAGTGGATACAACCATGAGCATTCCCATCTCAATTGCATGCAATTAAATTATAAAATTAGGTTGGGAATTTGTCCGTGCGCTGCGGTGTGTGTCACCATATGCTGTAGCCTATCCAAATTTCTACTATCATTTTGACAGCAAAAATAATGAACTTTCGACGTGCGCCATTTTCACATACGACATCCGATCGGAGTGATTCAATCGCTCACACGAAGCTTAATTCATAAGCTAGCTAATGAGATAGGTTTGGACATGATTTAATAGTTTGATCAAAATATAGATACTTCGGTGCAAAAACTTACTTTTTTTGAAAAATTTGTGCACCCAAGCACTCAAATCGATCCTTTTTTCTTATTAGACCATACAAGGTCTTGAATTAAATCCAAAAGGACCTAATAAACTTAATTGACATATTACATTACAGATATACATATATATTGAAATTTAACCCTCCCGTGGCCAATTTTCACTTTCCACAAAATTGCACAAATTGCCATACTTGGCATAATATAGCCCATTTGGCTCTTTTCTTAACAAAAACACATACATTCACATTCATAACATAATCACAATTCAATCTTGGCCCCAAATTACTCATTTTACCATAATTTCTCACTTAGGCTTAAGATTCACCAATATCAACAACTAATTCAACACAAATATACTTAAATCATAGCCCTTGATTCATTTCATCAATGTACATACAATTGGGCTAAGATTCCATAAAAATCATTACTTAAGTCATGCATGCAACCCTATGAAAACTCATTTGCACCTATATATACAAGGTTTCTAGTTCATTACACCAACTCAGAGTTTACACAGCTTCAACAACTCAAGCCAATTCAGACTCTCTTCCCTTACCCAAGTTACTGCCATCCTGTAAACAAGTAACCACAAGGGCAAGATAAAAATCTCAGTAACAAAATAACTCACTTTTATTGACTATCACATGCAACAATATGGAAGTAAAGCATAATATATCATTTAAATCTTCTTAAAATAGCATATATCACAAGTTCTACTTAAATTACATTCATGTTTCAAATTTCACCTCTTTACTCCACTTTTCACCACTTTCTCACATATAACATTCTATAGTATAATCACTACCAACCAAACCTCCAAATTATCCTGACACAAAACCATAGGCTGGCCTTAAATTAATGTACACTCTTATTAGCCTTGAGCTCACTTGTAGTGGTAGAATTACTCGACCAAAGATGTTCTATCTCACTTATGGACTATAGTTTCCCCCAATACACACAATGGAGTGTCATTGACTCTAACACTGTATCACATAGATACTAAGGAGTCTTAAATCTTCAACACCACACCTCAATAGGCACTAAAGAGATTTTCTCCAACACTGCACCTTATAAGGCACTAAGGAGATATATCTCCAACACTGCACCCCGTTGGGTACTAAGGAGAATCTATCATATGGTCTTATTACCACCTCTCCACTTGAGTGAACTCCTACCCCTATGATCATGCTTTTCAAACCATTCAAGGTTCCTCATTACAGTTTTACATGTTTTCTCATACATAGCATATATATATATATATATATAACATATCAATTGAAATCACATTTTTCTAATGCTTTTATTCAACCAAAGGCTATTTAATGCAACATTCACACAATTCTATAAAACATTCTTAATCCAAAACAAGATCATGTACTACATAGCATACTCACACACAATTACAATAAACAGTCAAACAAAAAAAGTTATTCGGTTATCTCAACCCTTCTATCACTAGAAAGCTTACCCGTGGATTTCAACAGCAACTATAGCTTTTCTCAAGCTTTCTTTCTCTACCCACATGTCCAATATGCTAATCTGAACACATTTGGCACATTTTAGTCATTTGGTCTATTTTGGCCAAAAACTCATATTTACTACTTAGGGCTATATTCAACCATAAACTCTTTTTCATTTATCCATTCTAAGTCCATTGCTACTCGATTATTACTTTACATCACCTTAATCGATCTTATTTTGACAAAATAAAATTTTTACCCTAAATTCTCTCTCTCTAGGGCCAAAATTAAGCCTACGAGTTCAAAGCTCTACTATTCAGCTCTAAACTAGTCGCAAAGCTCTAATTTAACTCTTGAGAACCTTTTTATCACCATTAGAAAAGAATCAAACCTCTCAAATTCCATCGATTCAATTTCCTTATAACTCATTTGCAGAGAAATTTGTATAGAATGGAAGGTAAGAGTTATACGTATCTTACCCATTAAGTAATCGATTAGAAGTACCTTCCAATGCCTGAAATAGCTTTTCCCACCTCCTCATCCCTTTTTCTCTCCTTCTCTCATGTATTTCTTAAATTTTTCCTTCTGAAATTTTTAAAATTTCACAATTTAAGAAGTGATTTCCTGGTCTATGTACCACAGCATATGCAACACAATCCACAGCACGTGGCATAGTGAGATTCATTCTCGCCACACACACTTGCTTGACCCGGCTTCCCTATGAGTCAAATCATCAAATAATCATCTAAATCTCAAATGCCACACTAATTATCACTTTACCCTCAATTAACAATTAATCATGGGATTAAGAAATTCAGGATGTTACAGTGCTCCCCTTCTTCTAAGAATTTTGCCCCTAAAATTCATAAAACACTTAAACACATACCTATGGAAACAGGTAAGGATACTGTTGTCTCATTCTGTCCTTTGTCTCCTAGGTAGTATCACTAAGAGACATGCCTCGCTAGAAAATCTTAACCAATTGTATAGTCTTGTTTCTTAATTGCTTTTTCACATTTACGACTCACTCTAGCTCAGCCTTATACGTCAAATTCTCTTGGAGTTCAATCTCCTCCGATTTTATCACATGTGAAGGATCAGGTTGATATTTCTTGAGCGGCGACACATGAAATACGTCATGCACACCAGACAACTGTGGTGGCAAAGCGATCTTGTAGGCAACTGGTCTAATTCTTTCCAGAATCTTGAAAGGACCAATGAATTGAGAAGTTAATTTCTTGGCTCTTATTGATCCCCTAATTCTCGTCACTGATGTAACCCTCAAAACATATAGTCTCCTACTAGGAATTCTAACAGCCTTCTACACCTATCTGTGTAACTTTTTTGCCTACTTTGAACCGTCAACAATTTTTGCCTTGTCAACTCAATCTTTTGAGTCATTTATCCACAATATCGGGTCCTAACATACTCCTTTCACTCAATTATGTCCAACAAAGAGGTGACCTATATTTTCTCCCATATAATGCCTCATATAGTGCCATTTGGATACTGAAGTAGTAACTATTGTTGTAAACAAATTCAGCCAAAGGGAGATGGCTATCCAGGCTACCTTTCAACTCTAATACACAAGCTCTCAACATATCCTCTAGAGTCTGTATGTTTGCTCTATCTGCCCATTTGTTTGTGGGTGATATGTCATATTGAATCTCAACTCAGTACCTATGGCACGCTGTAAAGCTCCCCATAACTGAGACATAAACCTCGAATCTTTATTAGATACTATACTTTATGGCACACCATGTAGCCTACTACTTCTCGGATATAGATCTCTGCCAACTTTTTTAGAGAATCACTTATATGAATGACTAGGAAATGAGTCAATTTCATGAGTCTATCAACTATAACCCAAATGGCATCATGTCCTGACTGAGTTCTTGGCAACCCAGTTATGAAATCTATGGAAACAACACTATCTCATTTTCACTTAGGAATATCTAATGGTTGCAACATTCCTGCTGGTCTCTGGTGCTTTATTTTAACCTTTTGACAAGTCAAACACTGAGTCACAAACTCCATAATATCTTTCTTCATACCAGGCCACTATTAATACCGTTTCATATCCTGGTACATCTTTATAGCTCCTGGATGGATTGTGTACTTACTACTATGAGCCTCATTCAAAATCACCTTTCTCAAATCAACATTATGAGGACCACAGATCCTGTCCCGGTAAACCATAAACCCATCATCATTGAAACTAAAATTTACAGCTTAATCCACTTCAATCTCTTCTCTAATCCTTAGAAGACTTTCATCTTCTAGTTGTGCCATTCTCAATTCTCTCTAGAAATCATTGCTAATTTTCATAGAATAGGCACCAACTAATGCCTTCAGTGACGCATCCTACTGCGACTCAATAAATGATTCCATCAATCTGTGCTCCTTTACCATAAGACTTGCCACATGCAAAGTCTTTCGGCTTAATGTGTCAGCAATAATATTAGTTTTACCCGGATGGTGTTTCAATTTAAAGTTGTAATTCTTAAGAAACTCCATCCATCTCCTTTGCCTCATATTCAGCTCCTTCTGATCCACTAGGTATTTTAAACTTTTATGGTCGCTAAACACAGTAAACACTTCACCATACAAGTAATAGTGCCAGATCCTTAGAGTAAATACCACTATTGTAAGCTTTAAGTCATGTATAGGATAGTTCTCTTTATGTGGTCTCAATTATCATGAAGTACATGCTACCACCTAATTGTCTTGCATCAAGACACAATAAAGACCTTAGATTAAGGATAATCAATATTGGTGTTGTGGTTTACTTCTCTTTTAGCTTTTGAAATGACACTTTACACTTGTCATCCTATATGTAAGGTTGATCTTTTTTGCGTTAGCTTAGTCAAAGAAGAAACTATCTAGGAAAATCCCTGAATAAATCATCGATAATACCTAGCTAATCCCAGAAAACTATGTATCTCTGTGACTGAACTAGGACGCTCCCACTTCAACATTGCATAAACCTTATGTGGATCCACAAAAATTCTATCCGCTGACACCACGTGTCTTAAAAATCTAACTTCTCTCAACTAAAACTCATACCTACTGAGCTTGATGTACAACTTCTTATCTTTCAAAATTTGAAGCACCGTCCTCAAATGCTTTGCATGCTGCTCCTCATTCTCAAAATAGATTAGAATGTCATCTATAAAGACCACAACAAGCTAATCCAAGTATGGCCTGAATATGTGGTTCATACAATCCATGAACACTACAGGCACATTGGTTAAACCAAATGGTATAACCAAAAACTCATAATGACTATGCCAAGTTCTGAAAGTTATCTTGGGTACATCTACTATACTAACCCTCAACTGATGATACCCTGACCTCAAGTCAATCTTAGAAAAGACTGAGGTACTAGCCAACTGATCTAAAAGATCATCAATCCTTAATAAAGAATACTTTTTCTTCATAGTTACTTTATTCAGCTATCGATAGTCTATAAAAAGATGTAGACTACCATCCTTCTTTCTCACAAATAATACTGGTGATCCTTAAAGTGATACACTCGATCTGATGAATCCTTTCTCTAGAAAATCTTCAATTTGCTTCTTTAGCTCAGCCAATTCTGATGGGGACATTCTATATGAGGCCTTTGATATCGATTCAGTTTCGGGAACTAAATCAATTGAGAACTCAACATCCTTTTTAGGAGGTAATCTAGTTACTTCACTGAAAAATACCTTTGGGAACTCACTTGCTACCCCAATCTTCTCGATTCTACCATCATACACTGTACTGGCTGAAAAGAACACCATATAGGTATCACAACCTTGCTGAATCAACTTCTCAACACTTACTATCGATAGGAACTTAGGCTGCTCTGAAGAATCCACTATTGCACCCAACACCAATAGTAAAACCACCTTTTTAGCACAGTCAAGCGCATCATTATTTGTTGCTAGCCAATCTGTGCCAATAATCACATCTATTCCTCTCATAGAAATACAAATTAGATTGATCTTGAAAATTCTATCCTTAAATTGAGTCTCCACACCTTGACAAGCTTTAGTTGCAATACTAGATGATTTAGAAGACTTCGTCACTTTAATAAGCACAAGCAACTCTTGCAATGACAGATTTAATCTATCCACATACTCCTCAAACACAAAAGAATGCATGGCACCTGAATTAAATAATGCTTCTAGTTTATGACCATAAACAAAAATCATACTGCTGATTAGGTTCAGAGATGCTCTGGCCTCTTCCTGTGTAATCGTAAATACTCAGCCAGGAACTATAGATCTCTGCTCAATCCTCTCAACTCTACCCTCTAGGCACTGTCTCACTATATGACTTGATTTACCACACTTATAGCAAGCCCAACATCTTCCTGGATGAGATCTGCTATATATGTTGTACTGGGGTGTCCTTCAAGTATTAAGAGTCGAAGTTGGAACACTCAATGCTTGCCTCGAGGACTGTGAAGACCTAATTCTCATACCCTATATTAGAAATTATGCCCTAGGGCCAATCAATGTACTATGCACATTATTACTTGATGAATTTATCTTTTGTTATCATATCAATTACGTGTCCACTATGATAATTGTATCCTTAGACAAATTATAATGATTGTCCTAAATGTCCCTAGTCAATCATCTATGAGGGATCAAAGAGATATAAATCAAAGTCATAGGCACTTGAAAGAGTACAAGGTTTTGGATCGACTCGCTATGAGAAAGTTGTATGGTATAAGTCATACGCTTATTTCATATGTAACTATATCACTAGGCCCTTTAACCTAAGATCATCATGGGTTCCTATATGATGACCACTGAACTTTAACCTAGGCAAAAGTCACCTTTGATTGGGTAATCATAAAGGCTATGGTTGAGTTTGGTGATATTCATGCAAAGGAGTATGAATGGTCAAGATAGAATTTGTCCCTCACATTAAGTGAGAGATATTACTGCACCCCTTGATGAGTAAGGCTGAGAAAATGTATAGCTATACTACAATAGAGAGGGTTTTTCCATTGCTATAATTAGTCCACTCAGAGATCGAGAAAGTAACAGTCAGGTAAAGGAGAATGACAATTTCATGTCTTACACTTGACTAAAATATCAAGTGACAAAAGGGATGTGATATGGTTGCATGATAGGTTACATCAGATCATCGATCCTTATGTGAATTGGGTAGTTGTAATGTCTTGCTAGAGGCCACTTGTGACTTGTAGGCTAATAGCGTAATTAGCCTACTGTCAATTTCATATGGGCCTACAAGGTCACACACAAGAACAACCTAACTCGAGTTATAATGTCCAAGTTCATTGAATCTGAAATATGTTTAGATTCAATGAATGTAATATAGGATGAATGAATTATATATATTTAAATATTTATTTGATAAATATTTATACATATGTGAAATATAAAATTTAAAATATAATTATATATATATATTCGTATGTATATATATATATATATATAATATAATATGTACATTTGATATATGTTATATTATATTATATTATATTGTGTTAGTTTTAAATTTAATTTTATATGATAGATTAAATTTAATAACTAACATGATATGAGAGAATATCATGTCAGTTTTATAATTTAAATTTATAAGATAAATTTAAATTAGATATGATATAATAGATTAAATTTATGAGATAAATTTAATTAAATTTTCATGGGCTCTTTAAGTAGAAGATGAAACCCTAATCTTTATACTTTATATAGAAAGGGACATGCTTTATGAAAAAAAAAATAGAGAGAGTTAGAAAAGTTCTAACGATAAAAAACACTTTGAGAGCCATGAAAAACCTTATAGAAAGGAAAACTAACGTTCAAAGAAGAACGGACGCTGGGAGCGCTAGCACACTATTCAAGTCAGATTGTCAACTCTTAAGATTTAAACTCTTGAAAAGAACACGCATCAAATTTGAAGAATTAAAAAGTAACTCTTCTATCTACCTTAACTTAAATGAGTTCATTCGGTCTATATCAAGATAGGGACTTTAAAAATTTTAATCCTCCGCTGTGCCTCCCTATCCAACACCCTACCTCTCTGTATTGACCCTCTATAAATAGGTTGAGATTAAGATCCTCTACTGAAACCTCTTCTCCCAAAAGAACTGGAACTGCCTGCATTAAACCCAAGCCTCTTACAAATTTCGCCAGTCGAACCCAAAGGAGATGAAAATCTCCCCATACTATCTTGTCTCCTCTTGACATCTACCTCTTTACCATGCTTAGCTGCTACCCTCAGCTTGTGGCACATCTTCTCATAAGTCATCACACCAAGTAATGCTATCTGTTGGCAATACTCTAGTCTCATCTTTTCAAGTAATCTCATTTTAAAGTAGTACCCCATAAAGCCTTCTAAAACACATTTTATTTGCATTCAATTGTTTAAAACATATAATGCTTGCTAGATAATATTATCTACTAAACAAAGCAATAAGAAATATAAATTTCCCTATTACCTCAACCCTTTTGTACCAAAAGGGTTTCCCCTTATACAAAAAAAAGACTTGGCTTGTCCCTTAACTTCTAAACAAATTCCACCAACAACTCCTACAATATATAAGTGATCTACGTCACTTCTCATGGCAAATAGCATAAAAGAAGACTATAACTCATACCACACAACTTGGGTCAATGAGCTATAATCCATCCTATTGGTCGATATATTAAATCAACCATTCACATAGTATCACTTAACCACCAAAATTATTTATTAGCCACCACTAGGCCAATTTCCAAGCCATAAAATTTTTAATCAACTAAAAACTTTCACTTAGTGTTACCAACTTTCATAATTAGCCCTTATAATAAAAAATAAAGCTTAATTTAAATCTTATAGATTCAAATAGCACAATTATAACTAAATCAATAGGCCTAAACCATTAAAGAGAAAAACCCGATTCCTTTGGGTTTGATTTCTGCCCTAAAACTCCCTTTTCATCCAATTGCCTACTCAAAACATTATAGCACCATATAGAAACTTAAAACAACCTCCCTAGAACCCAAGGAAATCAAACCTTACAAGAGCAAAGCCTTTGGGAATAAAATTCAAAATTTACCTTTTCTAAAAACTCAAGAAAAAACCAAGGGAAAAGAAGAGGATTGAAGAAAAGAGTTTATCTATCGTGTATTCGACTCACAATGGCTGTAAAGCCTCCCGAATCCCCTCTCTTCCTTCTCTTGTCCTCCTCTTCTCTCTCGTTTCCTTGCTCTTGTGTTTCTTTTCCTTTGGTTTCTTATTTCATTTTCATTTCTGCATGTTGTTTTCCTCTTAAAAAATTGATCATAATGCTTTGGAGAAAATTGCAAAGAAGGGCCTAACATTTTTTATTATAGCACAAAAGCTCGGGTCAACTTTGATAATTTTTTCATTGTTAAAAATAAAATACAACCAAACTTTTGCTTAGCAAAATTCGAATTCTGAATCTCTATCAAATAATTCTTAATTTTAATTTAATTATTTATATTTATTTTAAATTAATTTGGATCTTAAAAATTTCAGGATGTTATAGCTCCTAAAGGTCTAATCCTTCCGAAGCGCTCTTTTAAAGAGGGCTCTGAAAGTGTAAAATGAAAAAAAAAATTAAATCCTTTAGGTCTAATGCTTTACAAGAGCGCTCCAAAAGAGTAAAATAAAAAATTTAAATCCTTTAGGAGCGCTCTTTTAAGGGCTAACTCTTTAAGAGTGCTTTTGGAAGAGTGCTCTGAAAGAATAAATAAAAAAATATAAATCCATTTGGAGTGTTATTTGATAGATAAATATAATTACTTATATATTGCTTTCATATCTTGTGTAGTATTTTGTTGGAGCAAGATCCTCACATTTTACTATGGAGCAAATAGAAAATTTAATTGAAGAGTGGTTAGAGTATATTATTGACTATTTGTGATAGAAAATTAGATTTTAATGTTAGAAAATACCAATAGTTTCATTTGTTAGACTATTAGAAATTAGACTAGCTAGTTAGAAAATCAAAATTGTTTTAATTTCAAGTTCTTTCATTGTATATAAATTTTTATGTTGATACTATTTCTAAATTATTTTTTTATATTGGGATTAGTCATTTTTAAAGATATACAAAGGACAAAATTTTAGAAAGTATAGATTAAAAAAATAAATATTTCCTATGGGAGGGCTCATATAATGAGCGCTCTAGTAAGTATGGCTATATGGGAGTGCTCACTACAAGAGCGCTCACCTATAGCTACATACGAGAGTGCTCTTCTAAAGAGTCCTCCTATATGTATTGATATACAAGAGTGCTCACTAATGGAGCGCTCCTGTAAGGTTCATACTAGAGCGCTCTTTTGAAGAGCACTCTCGTATGTCATTTCTAGAGGAGCGCTCATTATAGGGCATCTTTTATTTACATATACAAGAGCGCTTTGTGAGTACAAAGTGCTCCTATATTTAATACATACAAGAGTGCTCCGTAAATTTTAGAACATTCGATACAGGAGCACTTAAAAAGTGCTCCCTAAGGCTAAAAAAAGCACTCCTGTAAGCTTATTTTATAGTAGTGATACTAGATACAGGAGTGCTTTGAAATCGCTCCCGTAGCCCAACAATAAGCACTCTTGTAATGATATGTTGCAATGATGTGTACAATGACTTTTAATCCCTTTCAAGCTCATAGTCTATTTTGTGATATATCATTCTTATAGAAGTCTACTAGATGAAAAATACAAGTGATGGGAAGTAATACTTAGCAGCTGGAACCAAAAAAAAAAAATGAAACATTACTATTAAAGTTTCACTAATAATTTAGCTTGCTATTTGCAAGCTTAATGGTGATATAAGACTTACAAATATCTCTTTCAAGCTCATAGTCTTCTGTGATATATAGTTGGAAAAATAATCACTAGTCCACATCTTTAATATAAGCATATATGCATTTCTTAGTCATAATTATTACAAATTGATTCTTATATTTGAAATTATCAAAATATACATATCGTTCATTTTGAGGTCTAATGTTATTGTGTATGATTTTTCTAATGCATATGGAATTACATGTTGATCCTAGCAAGAAACGAACCAACATATTTGGTTCTCAAGTTTGGTTTATAACACTAAATTTCTTTCTTAGTTTAATATTAAAATGCTCTCCACAAGAATTAAATCAAAATTAATGAACTGCATTTAAAAAATAGAGTACATCAAGTATAACATTTCATAGTCTTTGGAACTTTCTTTTATTGCGCACAAAGTATCATTTTATTAAAAGTAATGTTATTTGAAGCACGATCAGATACTAAATATTAACATTTTTTCTAGTAAAAATGAGAATATTAGTTCAACACATTGTGAGAGACTAAGTCCTTCTACCAAATACAGACCATGTTGATTGGTCTTTGGAACATTAAGTGGTTGATAAAAAAGGAACCATAGATCTAAGCTTCCGGTGCCTGTCATGCAATATATATATATATATATATATAGTTGCATTATGTTGCATATGAAATCTTCTGTAAAAGATGGCTTTAGGAATGTATGTGGCCTATGGAAAGTCTTTTTGGTAGTTTAATCAAGTAAACTAAGCCTTTCATGTAGTTTTAGTGAAAAAATTAAACCATATATGAAACTCAAATGATCGCATTGATGCATGAATAAAAAAAATCATTTACTTTTTTTTTGCAAACATAAAATTATTTTTAGGTGAATGGGGTCCCAACTCCTAAGAGCTCATCGTGTTTAGGATATGCTTTCAAGTTCAATGAGTACATGCATGAATATTTATAGATTAACTATCAGAGCAAGGTTTTAACATAGACAGTGAAATTTGATCCATGATTTAACCTTGTAAGTTATGGGCTAAATATTTACCAACTTGACTATTTTCTTTTTGGTAATTAATCACCTACATCATCAGCCCTTGTGTTGGGCCGATCATAGGCTAAGAAATTCATTTAAATTTATATTCCTATGTATAATTGAATTTGTTAACCTGATCTAGCAATGAGCTGATAAACTAGCCCAATAATAAAATAACCCATGAATCTCCTTTATTTCGTGGCGTCTCCAATGTTTCATGGAGTCTGACATGAATGCCAATTCAAATGTAAAATAAAATGTTTTCAATTTTAGCAATCTCGTTTGTAATTGAATGAATTTTCATCCCCTCGTTTTTTTTTTTTTTTGACTTCGAGGGGTAGGCATTACCAAAGTATCAATCTAATGATAAAGAAACAGTCATTAAAGTTGTATGGATTTTCAACCCCTCACTTTTAAAATTGACTTGTGGCACTATTGATTTTTTTTGGCTTAGAGGGGTAGGGACTACCAAAGTTTCAATCTAATAAAAAAAAAATTCATTAAAGTTGTATGGATTTTCAACCCCTCACTTTTTGTATTTTTTTTAAGCCTTGTAAATAATTTCTGCCCCTATATCGCTGGAAAAGTTGCTAGCGGTCACAGTGGAGGGATGGAAACAAGATGCTAAAAATTAAAAGATTATTAAACCAGTCGAGGCAATAGTTTAAGAGTTAGTGGTCCAAATGAGGTCAATTATTAAAATAATATAATATAATTAAAATAAACAAAAATATTCATATTTGAATATATGAAAATATTTAAGTGTAAAATTCATTAATTCTCAATTGTACAATGGAATATTCATCCATAAAATCTTATACATATGTCTTGTACAAATATTACTTATAATTTTATGACAATAATAAAATAAAATAACATTAAAATATTAATTAAGGGGTTTAAATTAGATTTAAGTTCACAATTAAAAAAAGGCAAGAAAAATAAAAAGAGAAAAATAATAAAAAAATAAAATCCAACTTTGGTGAACATATATTGATTTCTGAAAGCCAAAAATTCCAAATTAAAGCCTACTCTTATATATTAATTGACAGATATTTACCTTCAAGATAATGAAATCCAGATTGGTATAATATTCTATTGCAAGTTGGAAAAAATCAAAATATATACTATTATTAAATAATTTTGTTAAAATTTTAACATTCCGTATAAAATATTCATCTTGGTTTCCAAACCGAAAATGATTTTTTAGAACAATATATAAAACATGTTAATATATATATATATATATATATATTTTGATGATCTATAAAAATTAAAATACATTGAAAAGTGTTAGCATTAATTATAGAAAATAATAGAATTTAGATCCAGTAAGTGCCATAAATCTATTAATAACTCAATAAAGGTCTAATGTGGTACAATAGCAGTTGTCGTTTTAATCAATGGCTATTCGAGATTTTCTCATATGATATGCAAAAAACACCAAATCTCATCTCTCATATCAGATCATATACGTGTTGTTAAAAATTTTCGGAGAAACATGCTTTAGAGGTGTTTTGATTGTTAGAGTTACACTAAATTTTTGTAAAGAGAATATATTTTAATAATTTTTATGCATTAATGAAATCTAATTATTATTATTAAAATACTTTTTGAGTGAGTGGATTTGTATAACTCATTGATCCAAATCTAAAATTACGACAACCAAAACAAATGTCCCTAATTGTACACGTTACTGTGCATGTGTTGCCAAGTCCAAGATGAGTCTTCTATGAAATAGACCTCCATGTACCACAAGTGGCAAGTCCACGAAAGTATACAATAAGTTAGAAAAATTATAGATGATAATTTGTCAAAAAATTAATTAAGGTGGTCACTAGTTGGACAATTACAATGAAAACAAATATATCAACTCCATATTCCTATTACATAACAAATAAGTTAAACAAAATGATCATATTTCCACATTACTTAAAGTGTACGTGCACAAAAAAAAGTAGACCACCATAGTTACAAAAAAAAAAGTCAGAAATCAAGGCTAAATATCTTAATGCACATTAAAAAAAATTGATGAAATTATATATGGAATGATAATGTAAACAGATTATCTAGTTTTAGTTACTAATTTATAGAATGATAAGAATTTATACATAAAAAATTATGCAACGATAATTTCAATTAAAAAATAACACACACACACACACAAATCACCTAAATTGGATTAAATCAGTTTAAGATAAATAACTGAAAAATTTACATCCTTCATAATTATATAAAAAAGTCCTAATTCCTAACATTAGAAAAATAGATAACCAAAAAAAATAAGCAATATAAAACAGTCATAACATGCACAAACCAATCAAAATAAACATATCAAGTTTTCCACATTATTGAAAGGCCTGGTAGTAAAATTTGTGGCCCACATATTGAAATAAGTTACAAGTTTGGATGGTATTGTCCTGTAAAATTTGGGTGCACAAGAAAGTCATGATATTGGACTATTAGACAATGGCAATGAATTGATATATATGTCAAATTTTCCACATCGTTCTGGACTTGCAAATTAAGTTCAGAAAATGATGATAAAATCTTCAAATTAAAGGTTTTAAACCTTTGAAAAGACCATAACAATAGACAACCATATGGAAAACAAATGCCTCCTAATTTCCACATGACATTGATACTTGGTTGAAAACTTGTCTCATTAATTAAAAATAAAAAGCCGGATAGAATTATAAATCACGTCAGAAATTAATACTCAGAGACAATAAAATGAATATATCAAGCTGTCACAAAAAAATTAGCTTGTATTTTGGGTCATTTATTTTATTTGTATCAGAATGTCTTCAACATATGAAGAAATTTAATAACGTATGATGAAATTTTCAAAGACAAACTAAATAAGGATACGAAGAAGATTCTACAACATAGGATTTACGTAGTCATGATAACTCTGCTCAGGTCTTCATGAAGAAGATTCTAAATGAACATGATAACTCTGCTCAGGTCTTCATGCAGGAACTGGGCACCAATAAATTGATTTGGAAAATTGCTTCTCTACCTCTATTCATTCGAACTCGATGAAGAGTCGAAAGTGTATGAAGCAAAAGGAGTGCTCCCGTCGGAATTAAGTTTCCTTCGCTGGCATACAAACAAATGAAAGGGAAATGTCAGTTAGGTACCTCTAAAGCCATTAATTACAATTAAGAACCCTACATGTATTATTGAGATCCCAACAATGAACCATGGTCTTCTCTTGGAATTAAAAAAATATGATTAGTCTAAAATGTCCTCGAAGATGACTTTTGTAAACTTACAAGTGACTACTATATATTCATAAGTACCATTAAAAACTTTCAAAAGTGAATTTTAATTTTATATTGAGAAATGATCCATTCCCAACTATTGTTTCTTGATTTTCCAATTGAGATTAACAATATTTTCATTCCATAATAGTAAATTTTGTAGTGTCATTTCTTTATTTTTCAAGTGGTCTACATCTATATTAACAAGCATAAAAATTCAAAAGTGATTGGATTTATATTCAGAAGTGATTTTAATAAATTTTTAAGTGACTATTATACATTTACAAGTGTTTTAGAAAAGTTTCAAAAATAAATTTTAGTTTCATATAAGGAAGCAATCTATTCCAAGCTATTATTATTTGGTTTTCCAACTGAGATTAGCAACATATCTAAATTTTTGATTAAATATGTCATTCATGATTTGTTGGAACTCGGAGGGTGCATTTTTAAATCTAAAAGGCATTATGTTTCATTTGTAATTACCAAAACAAATTGTAAAAGCTGTTTTATATCTATCTCTTTTTGCTATCTATATAGGGTCATATCCGGATTTTGTATCAAATTTTGAAAATATTGAGGCATTACATAATCTTCCTATTAAATCTTTTTTGTTAGGAATGGGATATCTAATCCATCCTTAAAACTTTATTTAATGGTTTATAATTTATAACTAATCTTGGAGTACCTCTTTCTATTTCTGCACTATTTTGAACATAAAAAGCTAAACAATTCCACTGAGATTTGCTTGATATTATTAATTTCTTTTTAAGTAATTGTTGAATTTCTATTTTCACTACAAAAAAAGTCACCACAATATTACTGTGAGAGCTCTTATCGCTAATTCTATCTGCAACAACACTAAAATTCACCACTGAAAGTTGAGGATCGGCAACAATAAATGTTGTTGTAAAAAAAAATTTGTCATTGTAGAAAGATAGTCGCTGTTGAAAGTTGAGAACTAGCAGTGACAAATGTCGCCGTAAAAACCACACTGCGTTGACTATTTGATCACCATTGAATGTTAAGTATCAACGGCATTGTAGAAACTACCAATTAGCAGTGACTTTTTTGTCGACATTGAAAGGTAATGCTGGTTTACTTACCCACATGGCGCCACGTCACCCTCCACGTGTGTGTTTGGATTAAAAAATTTACAACTGAGGTTAAGATTCAACTGAGGTTAGCAAACTAAGGTTAGAAAAAAAGTCAGTAAATGTAATATGATTTATGTTTAGATATGTTTTTTTTTAAAGTCAGTTAGATAAACTGAAATTTATTTGGATAATTTTATTCAAAAGCTAGTTGAGATTTTTAATGGCCAAAATAAGCATGAAATTTTTAATATATATTTTTCGACTAATTAATAACTAAAAATATTAAATTTAAAAGTATAACTAATAAGTGAAAAATCTTAAATATTCAAGATAGAAGAGAAGAGAGAAAAAGCATAAGCCATCGGATCAATGTAGAAATCAATAACACTACTTGTTTATAATAATTAGATATGTGATACTTAAATTTATTCATTCATAGAATGATATTTCATCTAATCTAATTTTTCAATTCAAATTTTACATTTAACACCAGTAACTTTAAATCTTGATGCCAGTTTAGAAACATAAATAATTATAAACTAATATATAATTATTAATATTTTTACTATTTATTCTTAGATATTTTTTATATTATAATTATGAATATGAATATTAAAATAAATAATATAACAACCTCAAGAAGTAAAAAAAATTAAAATAAATAATACAAATGATATTGTATCAATTATATTTATAGTTTACTTTAAACAAAATAAATAATATAATTTGCGATTTTATAAATGAAAAGAATTAAATTGAAGTATTTAAGGATAGTAATGATATTTTATAATATTTAATATTTAATATATATGTGTGTTTGTATAGTTTAATTATATATATATATATATATATTTAATTATGCAATAAGATTGCAGGTTCATTCCAACTCAGTGACAAAATGGTTGGACACAAAAGGTAGAGGTCATGGGTTCAAACTTGGAGGAGATAACTTTTAAAATGAAAATATAAATTGGTGACATGATGACACGAGGTGTGTGATGGGAGCGACATGTGGAGAATGACATGGTGACACACAGCATGTAGTAGGGGCGACACGTGGAGGGTGACATGGCGCAACATGGCGTGAGGTGGGGCCCTCACATAGAGGGTGACATGGTGCCACATAGTGCGAGGTGAGGCGCTATGTGGAGGGTGATGTGGCACCATGTGGCGTGAGGTGGGGTGCCACATGGACGATGACATGTCGCCATGTGTGTAAGTGAACCAATATTACTTTTCAGTGGCGACAAAAAATTCACTGCTAATTGGTAGTTTCCACAGTGACAAATGTCGCCACTGATACTTAACATTCAGTGGCGACAAAATAGTCGCCGCTAATGTGTGGTTTTTGTGGCGACAAAATGTCACCGTCAATTTTTAACTTTTAGTGACAACTATCTTTCGACGGCAACAAATTTTCTTTTTTGCAATGACATTTGTCGTCACCGATTCACAACTTTCAGCAACGACTTTTATTGTCATCGCAGATTAAATCAGCGACAAGAGCTCTTGCAGTGATATTGTGGTGACTTTTTGTCGCCGCTGAAAACTTTCAGTAGTGGTGACAAATGTCGCCGTTGAAAGTCAATTTTTTTTGTAGTGAAAATGAGATGGTGAATAGTATATTACACATCAAAACTAAGGGCCAAATAAGTGATTTTCCCAAGAGTAAATTGATGATTTCCTCCAATGTACATGGGACCACGCATGAAGATAAAAGTATGAGATGAATATAGATTACCCAAAATGAGATGCAATCGGCATCTATAAGATAATATTCTTATAAAGATAACTGTTAAAGGATACAAACACATCTATGGCTTAAAAGAAAGTCAACTTACCTCTATAAATCTCAATTAATTGGATATTTGTTGTCTCCTCTTTTCTTCCTTCCTTTAGTCTCTCTCACACAATTTCTTTAAGTCTTTCTCTACTTCCTATGCTCTACTTTTGCTTTCTTTTACATAGACCCATTCATCTAGGGTTTTTCTAATATCTCAATTCTATCGTGATCAATATTAGTATTTTATATATTATTATATTATCTTTATCTTTATTTTTATTATTATTTAGAGATTGGATATTAATTGTTATCTTTTCTATTATTATATCCTGATTATTATATTGTTTTGAAATTTTCAAATCTTAATATTAGATATTAGGTTATCTTGAAATCTTCAAATTATAATATCATATTATATTATATTCTAATTATTTCAATTATTATATTGTGATCTAGCTTGAATATATTTTTATTATCTTTGTATCCAACTTTTATATATATATATATATATTTTCTTGTTGTAAAATATTAAATTTTTTTATTCTTATTATTTTTTTATTTATTTTACTATGAATGTTAACTTAATTACTTATTAGAATCCAGATAAAATATAGTATTTACAATAATGATGGAAAGAGAGTGTGTAGTGAAAACATCAACATAGAGAGGAGGGAAAAATGTGATGATTGTGTTGTTCTATCAAAATATTCTTTTTAATAAACTAGTCTTTTATAGTACGTTCTCCCATGTTCTTCACACATGAATCTTTTTTAGGTCACTCTCCATGACATTCACACACCTGATCTCTTTGAATGGGTCATAACCTATGAATATAATATATATATATATATATATATATATAAATAGTGATCAACAAGGACTAACTCAATAAATTTTTCAAGTCCTCCACTATAGTCATCCATCAATATAATAAATTTAAGATATATATTATATAAAGATACTTAAAGTACGTTTAACAACCAATGCATTTCCTAAAGGTGATTTTAAATCATTATAAGCATTCAAAATTTGATAAGTAATGAATTCACAATTTAGTCACCAACAGACAATTCAACCAGCACGTTTTCTAAACACACTTTTTTTTAGAGGTCAGTCATTTCTAAAGATACTTTTGAGGGTTTGTTTGATACGTTAATAATGATGAAATAATCATATTAAAAATTAAAAATTACTGTTAATAGAATCTAACAATGCTTCAACCTAATCAAACAACACTAAACAAAACATAATTATATTATAAAAGATAAAATCTTTTTGTCTCAAATACAATAGGATTTGAATTGCTTAAAAAAATTAAAGGACAACAAATTTTAACTTTTGTTCTACAAATCAAAATTTTCGGTACAAGCAAATTTGTTTGTCTTTGCTTGCATGAAAGAAATGGAGATAATAAGGAATCTTTTTATGCGTTTTTTTTTTTTCCAGACATAAGAGTTGTACGCATTTATGTTATCTTACTTTGGCCATAACAAAAATTGTTATCTCAAAATTGACACGGCAATTATATGTCTATCACACACCGAAGAATCTGCATTCAATGAAGTTGCTGGATGACCATGGCCCAGTCAATGAAGCACAATAAAAAAAAAAGAGATGTAAGAAAAAATAATAATAATAATAATAATTAATTTAATTATTATTATAAGGGCCAATTAATAATTTAAAGTTGTTTAACATAATTAAAAATAAAAAATTAAAGTATTTCAGAATTTTTGACAAAATATTACTAACAATATTAAAAATTAGATTAAAGTGTAGGTTTTAAAAATAAAAAAATTATATAATTTTAACAAAACAAAAGTGATGTTATTGCACACGCGATGCACACCCACACACGATTCATGAAGATGGCGGCAGTCAATGTGTACGCAGGTCCCCTACTATCTCTCAACGATCACGAGGAAATTTTATGCCGGGAGAATGAGTGTTATAAGGGCCAATTAATAATTCTAAGTTTTTTAACATAATTAAAAATAAAAAAATAAAAGTATTTCAGAATATTTGACAAAATATTACAAACAATATTAAAAATTAGATTAAACTGATGATTTTAAAAATAAAAAAATCTATATAATTTTAACAAAATAAAAGTGATGGTATTGCCCACGCGATACACACCCACACATGATTCATGAAGACAGCTGTAGTCATTGTGTACGCAAGTCCGCCTGCTATCCCAAGACAATGATAGTTAGGTTTCAAAAAAATAAATTAATTTAAATTAAATTTTAACTAAATTTAGAATGTCAATAAAGTTTTTTAGTCTTTTAGTGGTAAAAATATCAAGTTTAAAAAATTTTAAAAATTTACAAGTTTAGCTCTCAATTTTATAATTTTATTATGATAAATTTATAACTTATTTTTTAAATTTTAACAAAGTTAAACATTTGTATCCCTATTAAAATTTAAAAATAAGTTGCAAATGCATCACAACAAAAATGTAAAATTAAGAGCCAAACTTGCAAAACTCTAGAGTTATTAGACTTAATATTTTTCAATATTAAAGATGGACATTTGTGTTCTCTGTTAAAATTTTAAAAATAAGTTGCAAATACATCATAATGGAGTTATAAATTTAGAAGTCGAACTTGCAAATCCTTAGAGCTGTTAGACTTATTATTTTTTACTATTAAAGATGAACATTTGTATTCTTTATTAAAATTTGAAAAATAAGTTGCAAATACATCACAACAAAATTATAAATTTGGGAGCCAAACTTGCAAATTCTTGAAGTTGTTAAACTTAATATTTTGCCATTTAAGGACCAAGAGACTTTACTGGCACCCTAAATTTGATTAAGACTTAACTTAAATTAATTAGTCTTTTTTAGACTTAACTATCGTTCTTCCTTTCATGTCCACGGTCAATTTGTACTTTACCTACTTCGACAACTAAGTACTTTAGAATTATTCTTTAGGAGAATGATAGATAAGTCACAAGAGGACTAATTGATTTAAATTAAGTTCCAAATGCCAAACTTGAGGAATTTACAAGTTCGGCTATCAATTTTTCAACTTCATTATGGTGAATTTGCAACTTATGTTTTAAATTTTAACAAGAAAAGTAAATTTGTTTATTCTTCAACCATGTTAAAATTTGTAAAACAAGTTATAAATTAATTAAAATGAAGTTGCAAAATTGAAAGACAAGCTTGCAAATTCCTGAAATCTAACACTTAAAATTTAATTTGAATTAATTGATTCTTTTAAAACCTATCTAACAGTCTTCCTTATTCTTTTTGAACTTTCAAACAGAAAACGAGTTATGATAGTAGAATATAAATTATTGCGATTGCCTTTTCATAACATATATACTTGAAAGGGAGAACAATAATCAGAGCTCAAAATATCAAAGTAATGACAATTAAGTTTTAAATAATTTTTTAAAAAATGTTTTACAAAATTGCAGTATATGTAAGTTTAGAATACTAAACGCTTCTGAGCTAATAATTGAGGGGGAAAAATTCCTTTTAACCTTATATTAAATGAAGGTTAGTTTTGAAAGTTTATTAAATTATTTTAAAAAAGTAAGTTTGTAAAGTGTTATCATAGGTTTTATTGGTATACATAGTCTTATCTCAAAATGTCTTATAATTTGAAATAATAGTAGTACTTCTCAAGATTTCAAAGTTGAATCTATGTATATGCAATCACATTAAATACCGGCATATTCTCACTTGACTTTAGCCCTAGTTAGCCCCGGGTCTCAACTCACCTAAATTTTTATTCTTATAAAAATTATAGAATTATGAAAATATGTTATCCAATGAAAACAGAATAATTAAAAGATGTAAAATAAAATGTTCTAAGTAATTAACAAAAAAATAACTACAATAATGAAAGTATATATGAATGACATTTTTATTCTCCAATGTTTAGAAGACAAAGATAAATAAGTCCTTGTTTTATTTCAGAATTTATTATCTCTCTTTGAACAATATCAACACAAATTTAAAATCTAAAACACACATTTTGTTTTAGAATTGCTTTTTACACAAATTATTTTACTTTAAAATTTATTATTTAGTGTATATTAAGAATTAAGAATATAATTAACACTAACAAGGGTTGAGTCTAGCAAAAAAAAAAAGCTAATTTCTCACAACATGGCGAACTAAGGTTTGAATTTCGCTAGAAAAGGTACCAACATTTGGTATTCAACTGTACCTCGAATATAATTGCCTCTAATAGGATGATATTTATGAGCATTAAAAAAAGAATATAACTAATAAAAACTAAATTTAAAAGATTAAATTGTTATAACTGAGATAAATTTGAGAATTAAAAATTTATATTTTTTTATTTTTTGTTTAAATATAATAATCATTTATTAAAGCAGGAGACTTTATAACATGACCTTTCAACTATTACAAATAATTTAGAGATCTTTATATTATTATTATTATTATTATTATTATTATTTTGCTTCCTTTTTTGTGTGTTGCTGAATATTTTATTGATTTGTTTATTATTGACAAACTTTATTAATAGTATTGGGACTTCACTCATGTTTGTTAATACTGTCTCTCTATGTATTTAGTTGATTCATGTTAAGGATGTCATTGGCATTTTTCTTCTAAATAGTTTAGTTGACCTTTTACAGAGACAGTCAAAGTGATCACTGCTAAAATTTTATAATTAGGGGTGACTTTTTTTGGTTTTCATAGAAAGTGTGACTTTTACAAAATAATAATAATAATAATAATAATAATAATAATAATAATACTTCATTCCCTAATCTAGACCAACTAGGTTTTTATACAGTTATATGCTTTGGTGTTTGAGTTGAATGTGATAGTATTATTTTTTTAGTACTTTAAAAATCAGATACGAAATTTGATTTATTTTTGTCCTAATACCCCACAATATGGCAGCAACAATGTAACAATGGTATATATACATCATTACAAATTAAAAATTTAAAAATGAGTATGAAATTTAAGTTAGTGGCGAACCATATTTTGGCATAGATAATAAATAATTGTAACGCAATTGCATGCTTGTTATGTTATATTCTGTTATCCCTATTTTGCTCTGCTTCTCTCATTCTTCCCTGTTCTGTTCTTATTTAGCTACGAAATAAGCAATTTTGCAGTAGTTAACGAGCATGTGCTAATGTGTATGTCCAAAAACAATCCTTCCATTTATTTGCTTGTTTATCTGCTTTCTTTATTTTTACTGATTATTTGCTAAAACTTTTTACTTGGTTTGCTTCTTCAAATATTGTGAAGTTCAATGCATATTGAAATTTAATATTAATGTTGTGTAGTTGTACGATCAAGTTTCTGACAAAAATGAGATATTTTGGGTCATTTATTATTTTGTATCAGAATATCTTCAAACATAAGAAGAAATTTAATAAGGTATGATGAAAATTTTAAAGATAAACTAAACAAGGATTAGAAGATTCTACAACATAGGATTTGTCATAGTTAACTTCTGTCAGAGCCTAACAAAGTAATTCTACATATAAGATGAATAATTTCTAAAGAGTCGCATTAATGATTAAACATTGTTATCTGAGAGTAATTTTCACTATAAAAAAAGACTTTTGATAGCAACAAAAGTTCAAAAGCTGCTGCAAAAACATTGTTGCTATAACTATCATTGTTGATAGTTTTTGGCTGCAACAAAAGCATACTTTTAGCGATGACAAACCAAAAATTTTTACCGCTAAAAGTCTACTTTTAACGGAATCAAATGTTGTTGTCAAAACTTTTTTAAATAAATAATAATATATAGACTTTTAGGGGTGACAAATATCATCACCAAAACTTTTTTAAAAATAATAATTTATTTTTTGTCACATCACTTTGCCATATGTGCATCATGTGATGCCAAGTCACCTATCATGTATATTACAAATGATGCCACGATAGTTGCCATCTTGTGCCATATCACAGGCCATGTGTTTGACAAAATGATGCCATATTATCCTGTCATCTCGTGCCATATCACACACCATATGTGTACCTCCTCAAGCCATCTCATGTGCCATACCACCACTAAGGGCCTCGTCACCCACCACATGTATGCCTTCTCAAGCCATCTCATATGCCACATCACCACCATGCACCACATCACCTATTTGTTGTAAAATAAACTAAATTCAAGGTTTGAATCCATGACCTCCCACTTCCAAACCATAAGCTTCCATTTTTTGCAAGTTGAATTAAAATGCACATATAATTATTATATGCAAAATTAAATATATGTTATTTAACTATATGCACATATATCAAATAATATATTATTAAAAAGATATACATGAATTATATTTCATTTTCAATTATTAATATGACAAAATAATTTATATGAATATTTAAATTATTTTTAATAAAATATTATTTTTTACCAGTAAATATTATTTTTCTTAGGAAAATGAATTTAAAATAAAAAATTTTAAATATTGAATAATATTCTTACATACATTGTAACCAATTTTTAAATTTTATTTTTATTTTTTAAATGACAGTTATTAAGTGTATAATTTATTTATAAATATGTATTATATTAGTTTATGTTAAATATCTTTTACTTTTATCTTCTCCATATTTATCTCAAAAATTAATAAACTAAATGATTAAGCTTTTATCTTCTCTCAAAATGGCTAAATGTTTCCGCCTCTTTTATTAAAAATATATTTTATCTACAACTTTTTAATATCTTAAAAAAGTATTTTAATAAAAAATTAATTTCAACAACATAAATTTTGTTAATAGTCATTTTAAATAATTTTAAATTTTGAATAAATACTAATAAATTTTTAAAATTAAAATTTTGTTATGCCAGAGCAAGTTTAATTTCTTATCAACAAAGTTTAAGTCCTTCAAGAATTGTTAAAAATTCTGCAGCAATGCTGGAATGATATTCTAGAATTTTTGTGGATCTTTTTTTTTTCCAAGTAGCGAACCGAAAAGAATCAACTCAGCCACCCACGTCTAACCTATAGCCCGACATGGAACAACGAAAAGATTCGATTACAGGGCAGCAAGTTAATAAATTGTAATCACTGTATGAACATTAATAATGACAATAATTGATTGATATATACAAGCGCCTAAAAGTGAGCGTATTTAATGATTTATTGCCATTTTTATGTTGGGTAAAATGAAATGGAATGCTCACCTTCCACTTGCTTACTCCAGTGCTCATCATTCTCAAAACACGCATTGAGAGTACTGTGTGTTAACTGATTTCTTTCTGTGCAGTGCCTTGATTGATCTTCTGCACCTACACATCTTCACTATCATACGTCTTTTATCTTAATTTGAAATTTCAAGACTTTGATTCCTAAAAACTTTTATATGTATGTGTGTGGAGCTATTTAATTGTGTCACAGTTGAGCATTATTTGATCAAATTAGAAGTAACTCTCTCAAAAATATTTTTTATATGAACTTGAAATCTCGTATTTTAGTGACTACATCCTTTTCTACAAAGATTAATACTTGTTGATGGGATAGAATCAGCTTAGTTAAGAAGATTCTATTAATTACTCATGCAATATCACAAGTGAAACTAGTTTCTTCTAGTGATAGAAGATGCACTTGACATTGAAATTTTAAAAAAATATATGCAAAATAGTATATATCTTATCTTTTAGAATATGTTTTCTAGCGTTCTTCATGCATTAATCTTTTCTAGATTCACTCTCCATGACATTCACATACTTAGTTTCTTTGAATGAGTCATAAGCTATGAATATAATATTGTGATCAATAAGGACTAACCCACCTTCAAAGAAGTGCCCCTATTAAATAAGAAAACATTTCACTTATCTTTTTGTCAAAATTACACTTTTTCCCTTTTTAAAATTGTAATGGTTTCTCATAAAAAAAGAATTGCCCCACACTAACTTTAAAATTATAAATTATATTCATTTGAAATTATCTCTCTTATTTATTATAAAAATAAATTGATGATGCAAATGAAATTAATAGATATAATAATTTGTATATTACTTTAATTAATATTTAGAATTATATTTTTTAAAAAAATGTATTCGTAAATTTTATATTTAGTATAAATATTGACGGTCACTAGAAGTCATCAACCAATATAAAAACTTTAAGATATATATTACATAAAGATACTTTAAATACATTTGACAACCAACGCGTTTCGTAGAGGTTATATTCTCTCATAAGGAGATTATATAAATAAAATTTTAAATTTATAATAACAATATATATTCAATATATATATATATATTGAACTCGTTTATTTATAATCCACAATTTTTAATTTTAGATATAATTATGATACTTAACCAACTTTCCTAAACTGTGTGAATTAATTATTTTCTTTTATATTTGAAAATGAAAAGAAAAGCAACTTAATTAGTTAGGAGAGGCCTACTCTTTATCTTCCTTAAGGGAGATAATGTTTGCTATTGGCTGTGTCTAATCCTTATATCATAAAAATAAAAAAGTAATGACAGTCACCGACAGACAGATGCCATTATATATTTTCTTAAAAAATAACTTATTAGTGAAAATACAAATAAATAGAAGTCATTATTCAAATAAAAAAAATCAAGTCTATTTTTTATGGGGGGCATTTTTGGATATTTTCCCTGTGATATGCACAAAACGGGATAGATTGTATAGTCAGACCAGTTAGATTGTTGACCAAACTCATCAATGATTGATTTGGATAAAAAATCATTTTCATAGTTAAGCTTAGTTAAATTATTTTTGAGAATCTAGACAAAAATGTTTCAGAGTTTGAATCTAATATTATAAAAAAGGCTACAAAAACTTTAAAAGATCCAAAAATCCAAAAATTGTACCCTTAAAAAAAACTGAATTCATTTATAGTATACCCTGCATGAATATAATATGATTTGGGATCATTCTTTTATAAATATGTTGACAGCTAGACACAATACAAGTGCAAATACTTTTAAAATTACTTATTGTTAAATTAACCAAATATCCAAGTTATAAAATTATAATTTATGATATTATTTAATTTATAATTATTTTTATTACTTTATTTCCAATTAGACATATTTTATTTCCAATTATTTTTTATTATTTTATTTCAAATTTATACGCATTTTATGATGTTATTAGACATATTTATATGCATTTCCCATTTCCGTTGTGGTAGTCCGGTTCATACTTTTAAAACACTGGCTGTGACTTTGAAATAATTGATGATAATAACAGCATAAAAAAGAAAAAAATTTAATTATGAATATTTTATTATTTGTTTTATAAAATTTTAACTATTTCATGGACAAGATTGTGTACGCAACTTTTGATATTTAATATATTTTTATTCAATTAAAATAAAAATATGTGAATTTTAATATATTAATAATAATAATAATAATAATTTATTGTATAATAAATAATTCATAATGATATACGAATCTGGATCATGTGCAATGACTTTTTGTGCAGTGGGTGAGAAGTGGACAATCATGACGGCACATTTTATCTAATGGCTAAGAAGAAAGTGGTGCATAAATGACTTTCCATTTGCAAAGCACACAAATCATATTTTATATTTTTAATAAAACTATTTTATTACTAATCTGGCAAGTTTATATTTAATTTAAATAATCTAAATTTAATATTAAAATTTTAATAATTTTTATAAATTAATCATCCAAATTTACTCTTAACAATTTATATTTAAAAATTTTTAATTGTAATTTTTCTATAAAATATTCTTTAGAAAGTGCCACAATATTATCTTAATTTATTTTTTATATTGTATTTATTATCAAATTAATATTTATATAAATTATAAAAGAATGTTAATATTATATTTGAACTATCAAGAATATATATAGATAATTAATTTATAAAAATTTAAAAAAATATCCAATTTGACTATCCAAATTAAATATGTACTATTTAAATTGGTGATTAACATATTTATTAAAAAATTTGTAAGTTTTATAAATTTTTATTTTGATAAATATAAAATACAAATAAAAATTTTAAATTTTGAATATATGATTGTATGCTTTGCAAATGAGAAGTCTTTTCATACACATTTTTCTTTTTAGCCATTAGATAAAATGCACGGTCATAATTGCTCACTTCCCAACCACTACACAAAAAGTTATTGCACATGAATATGATCTAGATCCACAACACACCTTACGGGTTTTACTCAAAATGAAACTGATAGTAGTTTTAATAAGGATCTGTGCACCACACCATTTAAAGTCTATTAAATTAGGCTAGCTCAAAATTAAAGACTTATTATTTAGATCGTATTTGATATGAAGAGCTTATTCATTTACACTTAAAAAATAATTGTTAAGTTATTTAATTATGAGTATACTAGAGACGATGTGGGAATCAGATAATTAATTGGAAATTATAACACCAAGTATATAAGTTTATTTTATTTTATTTTACATATGCATTTCCGGTTTCAAAAGGATAAATATTAATGGATGAATTGTAGAGACAATTTTCAAAACACCAACTTGGAATCGTAAAGGATGGGCGGAGAGAAAGGGTTATGGGCTTGGGATTTTCTGTGGCTCACTCTCTTTCTGATACTAATGGATGGAGTTATGAGCTCTCAAGTGCAGAACAAATCCTGTAGTCCGTCTCGCTGTGGCATTATCACAAACATCTCATATCCATTTCGACTGCGAGGCGATCCAGCGAATTGCGGCGATCCGATCTTCGAGCTAGCTTGTGAAAACAACGTCACTCTTGTTCATTTGTACAGCCGAACATACCGTGTGCTGGGAATCAACTACAACAACTTCACAATCCGACTCGTAGATCCTGGAATCGAGGAGGGAAATTGCTCCTCCCTCCCTCGATATTTCTTATCTCTATCCAATTTCACCGACGATGCATCCAGAGATCCTTACGATTGTTATACATATGATGCCTCCCGCACTGAGTTATACTTTCGCGGGTCCTTTGAGTTCCTTTCATTCAAGCACGTGGGGTACCTGAACTGCAGCGATCCAGTGAGGGACGACGCAGCGTACCTTGATACAGCTTCGTGCCTGAATTGGGAATCCAGAAAAGGAGGTCATTTGTATGCTGTGGCTGGAGATTTACGGGCTATGCAGTTCAAATCAGGGTGTAGTCTGAAATTTGTGGCCACCACCTCATTGTTGGTGCCTGATGGAAGTAAATCCTACGCTGAAATTCACAGAATGCTTTCTTACGGATTTGAGGTTTCATGGTGGAGGCAAGCTTGTGAGAAACGCCTCTGTGGTGGTCCCATGCGAGGAAATCTCTATTGTTGTAAGTCTAAAGTTACTTTCCCATCTATTTTCTCAATATTCCTGTCAGATTATTTTAATGGAGGGGACAAAATAAGATTTAAAAGTATATTGTAACGGCTGTTTTTACTTCTAAGCCTCCTTTTTTGGCTTATGCTATTATTATTTATTACAAACAGGCAGCAAGTTCCAGAATTATATTCCTCCTTTGTGAATTTGCTAGAGGTAAATATTGAAAGAAAGAATTTAAAAAAATTACAATCATATATATATATATATATATATATCCTGCTCAATAGGATTATCAAAGGAGCTGGGTTGAGGGGGCAGAAAGATCCTCTTTCTATGAGAAAGAGATTGAGCTTTTTTTTTTTGGGGGGGGGGAGGGTTGGAGGGAAGCCTCGGCACTTCATTATGGACTCAGCTTCTCTCCATTTTTTTCTTTCTTCACTTTCTCTCCACTACCCATCTCAACTGTCAGATTCATTTTTGAACAGTTGAGATTTGATGTTTCATAAAATTATTGTTATATTTATTTTTATAAAATTTTACATTTTAATAATAATTTTATGAAACATTAAATCTCAACCATTCAAAAATGAATCTAACGATTGACATGAGAAGTGAAGAGAAAAAGAAAATGGAGAGAAGCCAAATCTCTTCATTACCAACCCAGCTTCTCTCGCTGAGGGGCCTTTCCACTGTGAGTTGGAGAAGACGTGGACTGTTCAGATTTCAATTTTTTGATTTTTTTTATTTAATATTTGTTAAAATAAAAAATTTAAAAAGTTATACTTTTTAAAAATAAATATGTTCATCATCGGAATAAATTTAGGTGGTCTAATATAATAATAATTTTTTTAAAAAAATTGATGATCAAGATATATTTTGAATGGTACAAATTTAATATTAAATTTTTATTAAATTTTATTTGATAAATACAATATTATGAATAAAATTAATCTTCTGACATGTACTGTCTAAACAATATTTTTTTAAGAAAAATTACAAGTTAAATACTCTAAATATGAACCATTCATAGTAAACTTAAGTACTTAATTTATAAAAATTATGAAAAAAAAATTAGTATTGAATCTAGACTCATCAGGTTGGTTTTCAAGCAAATTTATTAAAAATTTTTATATTTTTTAATTTTAATAAATATAAAATTAAAAATTTTGAATCTTAACCGTTCAAATCTTTTCCGACTCTTAGCGAAGGAGCCATCGAGAGGCGCTCAGCAGAGAGAAGCTAGGTCCCTTTCTTAATAGCTACTTCTTGAGTAATTAATTACCTTGGTTTGTCATTGGCTTTGGCGATGTAGGTAGGACTGGGTGGCTGTCAAAGCTGCGCTCATTTGCAGAAGGTAACAATTTTCAATTCAATTACTCTAATATTATGTTACATTTTTTCGTACCTTCCAATGATTTTTTTTTTTTGGGAAAAAAGGTTAACCTTGTTGTTCTTTTATAAAACTAGATTTTATTTTAAGAGGAATAATGTTTGAGTCCTAAAAATCCAATATACTTATGCAAAAACATATAATATCAAATTATTTTGGCATGCCATTTTTTTATCAGATAGTATATAAATATTGTATTGCACTGAATTCGTAAAGAATTTCTCTATATTTATGCAAAAACAAATTTTAGTTGCAAAATATGAAAGAGGGGTTCGCCATCCAAGAAAATTTTTAACGGTTTAGATTTAAAATTTTTAACATGTAATTTTTTACTATGAAAATTATTTTTTGCCAGATTGACAATTATAAAATTATGTTTTTTTAATTATGTACCTGTTAAAGTACTAATTTATTAAGTATACCAAAAAAAATGATGAGCACCCAACCGAATTTGAGAAAGAGTAGTTGCAAATAATTAGGGGTATTAGTTCCAAATAATTTTTTAGACTTAATTATTATTAAATTAACTAATTGTAATTATCTTTGTGTGATCCCTATATTTTTGAAAGTTTCCGCTCATAGTATTAGTCCTTTCTTATTTTCGTTCCAATCCAATTACAAAGGGTAAGTCCATAGCGTGACTTGTGAGTAGTAGAGGGAAAGGTGAAAAAATTGCTCAAATCAAATGGTATTGTTTTTCAGATTAGTGAATCAGTATATCACCAAAGCCGTTGCACGCATAAGGCCGAAATATTATGAACAAAATGCTGCATAGATATTCCATGGGGTTCTTAGTGTGAGGATCATGTTGATTTCTTAAAGCGAGAAAAAAAAAGGTAGTTGACTAACATGATACCAAAGTGTGAAATTTTTTTTGAAATATTTTCTAAAGAAATATATGGCTATTTTTGTTGAATCCAAATTTGATGTAAACTAGTAGTGGTTAGGAGGAAACAATAGTGAGGAAAGGGGAACAGGATTAAAAGAATAGGTGAGATAAAAGGTACCAAGTTAAAAGAAGTGAAAATTAATTTATAACCAAATTAAAACGGGAGTATTGCACTGCAAGCCCCTAGAATGTAACAAGCATATTTGCATTAAAAGCTCAATAGAGTCTAAAATAATTCTATGGCCCAAATGTCTTTCTTTCAAGTTGCAATTAAGTTTTTCAGTGAAAAACAAAATTGCCCCTTTAATTTGTAAAATAAATGGACCTTTTGTTGAAAATAAATAGACTTTGATTGTTATTTTTGAATATTCTTTTATAAATTTCATCAGGATAACTTGTAAATTTTTCAATTTTAACAAGTGTAAATCACATTGATTATGTGAAATAAATTAAGGTTTTGTTGGGAAAAAATGGACTTGGAATGATATTTATGAAATTTTTGTTGTAAATTTCACCTAGATAACTTGTAAATTTACTCTCCTTCAATCACTATAAACTGTTGGACTATGTGAAATCAACAGATATTTTGTTTTTAATAAATGAAATTTAAATATTATTTATGAAGTTTTTGTTGTAAATATCATCAAGGTGACTTGTAAATTTCATCTCATTAAACAAGTGTTAGACCGCATGGACTATTGGAAATAAATGAACTTGTTTTTTTGGGTTAACAAATGGACTTTAAATATTATTTATAAAAGTTTTGTTGTGTATTTCATGAAGGGCCGATTCCATCTTTTCACAATGTAAGAAGGTCTTTGGGCCTGCAAAATTATTTCAAATTTTATTGGGCCTTAAATGCATATACATTGGTTCTGGGTCTTGCAATTAAAACTGTAAGTGGATGAAAAGAAATTCACAAAAGTCACATTTGCTTATTAAAAAGAATGTAATAAAATGGATTGAAAAAATAAAGGTAAAAATAAGATGATTAAAGGAAATAGATGAGCATAGTCATAAAGTGGAGGGGTAATTTAGTTCATAAAATTGAGAATTATAATTCATGAGATTTTTGGAAAGTGTGATGATTCCAACATTTCTAGTATTTATCAATAAGTTTTATTATACTGATAATGGAGGGAAGAGTAATTTAGTTTATTTTTATCTTAATTTTTTTAATCAATTCCTTTCTAGTAATTCTTGATAGTGCTACGATGAAAACTAACATTGAGGATTTGCTTTTAAAATATAAAGATCACAAGGAATTAATGAAAAAAACTCAAGAACATAAAAACAACAGATAATTTGATCAAAATTTTAAATGCCCGGACTCTTAAACTGTGGCATCTCTGGAATTCAAGTAGTCATGTTTTTGCGACAAAGTCTCTTACTTACAAGTGTGAAAATACACATGTGCAGGATTTTGCATTGGGGTTATACGCACAATGTACGTCACTAATGAAATAACAAATCTTCGTCCGTCCAAATTAAGAATAATCATTGGAAGAGTTGCTTTTACATACATCATAGCAAGACTTTTCTTTGGTACTGTATTCCTATTTACGCTGCTGCTTTATACATGCCATGGAAAATACTTATTTATGAATGAAGTTATCGAAGATTTTATACGACTTCATGACCTCATTCCAATAAGGTATTCCTACAGTGAACTAGAGACAATGACCAAGGGTTTCAAGAATAAATTAGGTGAAGGAGGCTTTGGAACAGTATTTAAAGGGAAGCTAAGTAGCGGACCATTTGTTGCTATCAAAATATTGGGTAAATCTAAAGCCAATGACCAAGAATTTATTAGTGAAGTAGCAACTATTGGAAGGATACACCATTCGAATGTGGTACACCTTGTTGGGTTTTGTGCAGAAGGATCAAAACGTGCTCTTGTATATGAATTCATGTCTCATGGATCTTTGGATAAATATATTTTTTCCAAAGAAGAAAGCATCTCCTTAAATTATCATAAAATACATGAGATATCTCTAGGAGTGGCTCGCGGAATTGCTTACCTTCATCATGGTTGTCATATGCAAATATTGCATTTTGATATCAAGCCCCATAATATTCTTCTTGATGATAACTTCATTCCAAAGATTTTAGATTTTGGACTAGCAAGATTATATTCTGTTGATGATACTACCATAACTTTGACTGCAGCAAGAGGAACGATAGGATACATGGCTCCTGAACTATTCTACAAGAATATTGGGGGTGTGTCTTATAAGGCTGATGTTTATAGTTTTGGAATGCTTTTGATAGAAATGGCAAGCCAAAGAAGGAATTTGAATCCGCACGTAGAACATTCAAGCCAACTTTATTTTCCCTTATGGATTTATGACCAATTTGATGAAAAGAAAGATATACAAATGGAAGACAATTTGACAAAGGAGGAAAAAGATTTAGCAAAGAAGATGTTCATAGTAGCACTCTGGTGCATACAACTAAAACCTACTGATCGCCCTTCAATGAATAAAGTGATAGAGATGTTGGAAGCAAATAATGTCGAGAGTCTTGAAATGCCTCCTAAACCTTCTCTATATCCTAATGAAACAATTTTAGTGGATGATGGATCCAACTCTAACCAAACAACACCAACTATCTCGGTACATGCTCAAAGCATTTCAAGTGAGGGCATAAGTGATGGGATTTAATACTTTGTCAGATGAAAAAGGAGGTGGCAAATATGGTATTGTGTTAAGGGTTTACAAAAGCAATTGTCAAGGATTCAATCTTCAAGAAGGGCCCAGTTGCCAGATGAGGGATCTCTTGCTTATGACATCATGTGTCCCTTGTTTCCATCTTTCAAATTTTTTTTTTCACTTTGTTTGTAGTGAGTAATGCTTGTGGATTTCCTAATGCTTGTAGTTAATTTGCGCTTCATGTGATTTTATTTTTTGCAGGTTTTCTTTCTTTACATGCTCTGTGTTGTGTTTCAGGTATTGTGGATTTTTTGGTTTTGGTAGCTACTATAATGATCGATGCTATTTCCAATGCACCATGTATAATAAGTCTGTTCAGTTTGTGTCAACCTCCACATAGAGTTGTTTGAGTCGAAACGACGATGTTATCGAGCCACTTTTACGGCGCGTGCTCATAGTAACCTAGTTTGGGTTTGGTGCTGAAGTACCTTTCTTACCAATAAATGTTGGTCTTAGTGGAATGGGTTATCAGGGGCAGAATGAGGTTACCCCCAAGGAGGGCCGTGGCCCTCCAACCCAATATAATTCAGCCCTGCATTGTACATATAATTCAAGCTTTTGTCCTCCTCCCAATAATGCACGTAGCCATTTAGATCCTCATCTGATAATGCAAATTAACACCCCTCCCTTATCAAGTCATCCCACCCAGCCACAATTATATACTTATGTGCAATATATATTAATATTATGGATTTATAAATATATCTTTTAAATTTTTAATATTTTTACTTAGTGCAAAGGGCAAAAGCATTCGAGAAGTTACCAGCCATGAGCATCCAATAGTCTAAAATAAAAAAAAATGCATAAGTGTTTATAAAGTTATTTTTTCATTGCATCTGTAACCGAATCGTTAAAAGTAAAGATGTTGACAGTTATGTTGTGGATTTGCAATTTAATAGTTCAGTCATAGATGCAGTGAAAAAAATAACTCCATAGGAACTCATGCACTTTTTCTTATTTTAGGTTATTGGATGCTCTTGATTCATTACTTCTTGTGTATTCTTGTCCTTTTGCCCTTTTGTTTATAAAAATAACAGCAATTATATAGTATACATATTTTATTTTTTAGTTGAATTATTATAAAAATTGAACATTCTTATTAAATAGATTCATTTTACTTATTTAATTTTTCTATAGTGAAAATAGTTAAGATTGCTTTAAATATATCAAATATATAATATTTTAAAATTTACATATAATTATGTTAATTTATTCCTCTGCAAAATTTGAAGATGCTCCCTAATATTTTTTGTTCAAATAATCAAAACGCAATAATATAGGAAACATAAAAAATATATAAACCTGCAGTAATTATTTTTAATTCTTTCTCAACATTAATGTGTTAAATTTTTTTCTTTTAAAATTATATATAAGACATGTAGTTTCAATTTGCATGATTTTTAATTTTTTACAGATATTTCATAATCATAAAACTTTATTATCCAACATCTATAAATTAAATTTATTGAAATATTTTAAGAATATAAATTATGACAAATATATATATATATATAGAAAAAAAAAATAGAGGCGCCTTGGCGTTCTCTTGGCTTAATGTTAGCATTGAGCACAAGACTTCTTTAGAGAAATGGGTGCATGGTATACAGGCTCTAGACTTTAGCAATTGTGGGCTGTATTTTGTGTTTTATTGGTCTTGTCACTTTGTTATGACTTTGTTAGTGTGTCTCAAGTGCTCAATATACATGTGTGTTTCTAGTTTTAGAATTTCATGAGGCCAAGGAAAAAAAAAAACAATTCATGAGATCCAAATATACTTTATGGTTCTTGACAAGATCGGGACTGAATTTTTGTCTATCCTATCCCATCTTGTTAAGAATTAAGATAGGACTAGGACGAGATCAAGATGTCTTGCTGTCCCGATAAAGCAAGCAATGTAGGAAAAAGATCCAGATAATAACATTTATTAATTAAAATTTGAAGTTACATAACTTATTAAGTTTAAAACGAAAACAATACGAGTACATAAATTACAATAATTTAAAGTGAATTATTAAATTACATTAATTATAACTACAATTGTACAACTCAAAGTCAAGTGTACATAAGACATAACACATTATGATAGCAATTACATATAATTTTTAGGCTACAAGAGCAATAACAATAGACAAGCCAGACACAACATCAAGTTATTGTTCTTCTTCTTTGGTTGAGATATGTTAAACTAATAATTCTTCCTCAAATAAAATAAGAAATATAATATAAACTAAAGCCATTAAATAAACAGATATAAGAATAAATTGTATTAATGTAATTACTATATTGTGATTAATATAAGTATAAATTATATTAATAAAATTAATTTATATTTTTAAAATAAAAAATAATATATATAATATTCAGGACAGGAGGACATGTCTCGAGGGCAATCCTGTATCCCATCCCGTCCCAAACCCCATTCTCAACCTATTCCGTAAAGTCCCATTTCAATTATTTTTGAGCCCGAATGGGCCCCTCCTGATATAACTGGAATAGAACCAGGCCAATTGAAATAGATACAAGTTGAACACCCATTGTTCTCGTTTGTCATTGTCGGTCTTCCAATGTGAGTCCTTCATGTTTATCGTTGTTGTTGTCTTGTGTGTCCTTTATATCAATTTTTTATTTCAATTTTTCTTTTATTTTATATGTCAAAGTCTTGTGTGTCTTTTCATATTTATTTATAATTTGTAAAATTTAATTGATATTAATTATTCCATATTAATTTAATCAATCCAAGCTTCTATAGTGCTACTGCAGTTTGATAGAATGTTGTCTATAATGTCATAATTTGACGAAAACCCACTCCCTGATTAAAATTATTCAATTAAATTTCAATGTTAGTTAAACATTACTATAAAATGACATTGCCTCATTTTCAAAACTTTCAGAGTAATATTGTATCAATCAAGGTTAAAGATACCAATTATACCCAAAGATACCAATAATAGAATTCCTTACCCTTACCTCCTCATTTGCTTACTCTATCCTTCCTTCGTCTTCACCTTTGAATTTCATTGTTCTATGCATTTCTAACAATGATGCCGATGGGGTTTGAGTGCAAGGTTCACCAAGTGCGAGCTTACCATTCCTAGCTAACATTGTTCTATGTTTCATTGCCTCATTTCTTTTTTTTTAGTGAAAGCACTCTCGTATCGAGCACTCCGAAACATATCCCGTATGTATCAAATATAGGAGTGCTTTTTGATAAGCACTCCCGTATATCTAAATATATAAAATGGCCTACGGATCACACACGAGAGCGCTCTTTTGAAGAGCCCTCCCATATGTCTACTTATCATTATACACAGATCAGAGTACCACAACACGATAATATGGTAATTCTAATCATAATTAATATTGAGACTCGCCCTAAAAATCAAAAAATTAACATTTAAAAAAATGAAACATAATTTGTGAATAAAGAGAAAATAATATAAAAAAAATTATAACCTTAGGAAAATCTTCTTTAGTATAAGCAACTATCTTTATCACTGGGCCTACCTTATGGCACATTTACGACTCTATTCATTTGCTCAAATCTCTTTTCCATATGAGGTTGAATTTTTTTTTCCATTCTTGCCTCCATTTTCACCATCCTTGCATTAAAATCATCTTCAGTAAAATTTTTAGATCAACATCTAAAGTAGGTGTCTTAAGAAATGTTGAATCTGACTCCTCTAACATGACCAAAGACCTTTGGAGCTCCCAATGCCTTACCAAGGACATCCACATGTTCACCTGCATCATCTTGTGATATTGATTGTGATAATGCTTCTTGTTGAACAAATTGTAAACTGATTATTAGGTAAATAATGTAAATAAAGTAATAAACTAAAATATCAGTACTCATATAATCTTCCCAGACATTTTGAATGTGTTCATCAGGTAATTTGCCTTCTTTATCTTCTCAAGCAATCTTCCAAACAAGAGCTCGAGAAATTGGAGCATTAGGTTTAGCCTCTTCTCGCTATTTAAAGAAGATATTAGAATGATTAAAAAACATTTCCTTATATATATAAGTAATATCAATTAATAGATGATATTAATTGAAACTTATGAAACCATGCTCAATATCTAGATAGCTCTTTCTTCCTGCTCTATATTGAAAAGGAGTACTTGCAGCTTTAGAGTGATTGAGCTGGTTGATTTATTGAAATTTAGGCTGCTAGCGCATTTTAATACATCCCAATGCTCTTGCTAGATCTTTGCATATATTTTAGGAGGATGAGGATTGAATTCTCCATTTGCATCTTTTAGATGATATGTTGTGAGAGTAGCTCAAAATTTTTTATGAGCATGTGCTGCTTTTCTTATGATGTAATACCCATGACTCTCATCCAGGTCAAAAGATATACATAAATCTTCCCAGATATTATTTTTTGCTTCTTCAAGCTGTAGGTCATTTTTCTTTCTCTATTCTACAATGTAACAGGGCACATAATGAAGAGCTAAGACCCTTACATAACTGACCAACTGAGGAAACTTAACTAGTTGGCCCCTATCATTCCAATTTATTAGTAATTTATGATCAGTTGCTTGAGCCTGTATCACTGCTTTCATAACAGTTTTGTCCCACTTAACCTCTTTGAATGCTTCTTCTTCAGTGGGTGGAGCATCACTACTCTTCTCAGGTGGGGTAACCATCTACCTAAAAGAACAAAAAGTAAAATTTTAACAACTAAAAGTAAATTTTTAACAAATAAAAGGAAATTTAAAGAAAGATCTTACAAGTGTTAAGATTTCTTTTTTCTTTTTTCTTTTGTTTTTTCTTTTATGTGTTCTACATATCCCTCATTAATTCAAATCCCTTCCACGTGATCTTCTCTAATATAAAAGGCATTATCCCTAGTTGAAACATCAAATGTCCATGATGTTCCCATAAAACGGTCATCCTTAATATTGAAATCTTCATCCTCTTCATTACCCACTATTTTATTTGTTAAAAGAACAATCGGCCAAATTTTATATGCTAGATTTGACACATAGAACACTTGTTGAGCTTATGATGCCAAAAATAAATTGTTCATCTTTATGAGCCACTTTATTAAGATTTACTTGAATAAAACCCAACTCATCAATTTGAAAGCCATTTTTATTCTCAACCCATGTGCAATAAAAGATAGGTTTGTGAAACTTGATATAATCTAATTCTCAAATGTGCTTTATAATCCTAAAATATGACATCATTACATAGATTGGATTCTTATCTTTAAAACTAAAGACATGCATTGATTGAGTTACAAGTATTACAGCACTATTTTGCATAGTGCTCTGAGCATCTTGGCTTTTCGTGTAAGATGTAAAGTCATTAATTACATAGCCTGTATAAGAAAATACTTCAAATTTAGAACCTTTAGCCAAAAACCTCAACCTCTCTGATGGGCAGGACTCCTGAGAGATGCAAGCTCTAAACCAATATATAAAATACCGATTGTTATGTGTTGCTAGCCAAGTTTCATTCTTACCCTTATTTTAATTTTTAACTATTGCCTTGTATTCTTTGACATATGGCTGAACTTCCTCAATTTTGTATAAAGCATACAAGTGAACTTGTTCCCATTGTGTCCTGTCTATGCTAATGAGTTTCTTCCCAATGATTCCACCTTGTTCACCTGTGGTGTCCTTTTTATACTTTGGCAACCTAATGGCATCCACATTAGAAAGATATCCAGTGTATAATTCAACTGCTTCTTCCACAATGTACCTCTCAACAATACACCCCCTAGGCTGACTTCGATTTTTTTACATATCCTTTTAATACCTTCAAGTAACACTCTACTAAGTATATTCATCTCAAATAAGCGGGGCCACACAACTTTATCTCTCTAACCAAATGAAATGATAAATGAACCATAATGTCGGAGAACGAAGGTGGAAAATACATTTTAAGTTCGCTTAGAATCTTAGCTATTTCATATTCTAGCTTTGGCAATTTCTTTGGGTCAATCACCTTGCTATAAATTTCCTTAAAGAAGAAACAAAATCTAGTAATCGTGGCTCACACCTTCTTCAGCAAAATGGATAGTATTCTTAACAGCAACAAATTTTCCATGATGATATAAAAATCATGAGTCTTGAGACCTACTAGTTTGAGGTCTTTCATGGATACAAGGCTACTTACATTTGAAGAATATCCTTCTGGCACTTTAACTTTATGCAGGAATTCACAAAAAGCCAATTTTTCCTTTCTAGACAAGGTATGAGTTGCTGGAGGTAAAAAAGTGCGTTTTCCCTTCCTCTCTGGAGCCAACTCTTCTCTTAACCCTATGCTAATCAAATCCATCCTTGCATTAATACTATCCTTACTCTTTCCTAAAATGTAGAATAACATGCCAACAAGACTATCACAGACATTCTTTTCAACATGCATCGAGTCCAAGAAATGTCTAACATCTAGGGTCTTCTAGTATGGCAGCATAAAGAATATAAACCTCTTTTTCCAACCATTCTTAACAATCTTACTTGCAAATAATTTTCAAATTCAATATTCAAATCTTTGACTTTTTCAAAGAGTTGCGTTGCTCATTAGTTAATGGCATAGGAACTCTACCCTTCTTCGGGTAGCCGTTGAAGGCCTTCTTCAACCATTAGTAATGATGTGTTTATGGAAAAAATTATTGATGACCAATAAAGATGTTCTTCCTATAATGTTCTAATCGCATTGAATAAGTGTGTTCTTCACAAATTGGACATACATCTCGCCCTTTGATATAGTATCCTGACAAATTACCATAGGCAGGAAAGTCATTTTTGAAAGATGACACAATCATTTGGATATGCATGTATCTTCTCATAGCTCATCTCAATAGAACATAGCACTTTTTAGCCTCATAAGTATTAGGTGGAAGCTCGTTATGGTCCGATAACATCTCATATAAGAGTTCAAGCAAATATGTGAAACTCTTATCGCTTCATCCATTCACTACTTTTAGGTTGTACAATTTCAGAACAACTGATAGTTTTGTGAATTTTTTACAACCGAGGTATAATGGTTTATCAGTATTACTCTTCAACCTCTCAAACATCTCAGGACAGTCCCTAAGATCTTCTTCAATCATATCAATCATTTCATCAAGATGGTCCACATCATATGTCCTACTATCACGATGAAATGCTGAGTAGCTCGCACTATCCCTCCTATCGTTTACATTATTCCTTGTCTCCCCATGCATTGTCCAACAAGTATAAGTTGGATCAATCCCATTACATATCAAGTGATCTTTCAATTTAGCCTTACTATTTTTCCATAATAGCATTTTAAACAAGGACATATGACTCCATAGAGGTCTTGATCTTAACAAAATGCAAACTCAATGAACTCGTCCACACCATCCTAATATTTTCTAGATACTCGATTAGTTGACATTCACTTACGATCCATGTCACTAATGTAGTCATAGAAATTGAAGAAACAAAGACCTAGAATTTTTTAAAAAAAATATTGACAAAATGCCCCCTAAAAGTGGAACATCCCAAATAATCAAATCCAATAATATAGCATATCAGTTCATCTAGATAAAAATTTTGAAGTATAATGTAACTAAAATTCATCAAACTATATTGTAATTTATCTTTAATTTATCTATTAGCTTAATATAATTATAGTTTCAAACAAAGAATACCAATATAAGCACAATAAAACATTTAACAAATACAATAAAAAAATTAAAGTAAGAGTTTCCTCTCTTAAATTTCAATCTCCTATTCTTCAATAATCACTACATTCAATATAATGAGAATAATATAATGTCATAGAAAAATTAACCATAATAACAAATTACTATTATCACACTTAGCTTCCATTGTTATTATCATAGCAAAATTAATGTATAACTATGTTTTCTTTGACATGCAAATCAGTATATAAGTGTGTGTTATTATTACGACTATAAATGTATGGTACTATCACAGCCAAACAAAAAAATTTCAAAATAAAGATTAATTAATATGAGACTAATGCCACAAAAAAATTATTAATCTAAATTATTATATAGATATACTATTCATATATAATTTGTTATTTAGAAAAAAAACCTGAACAAGGCAACCGTGGTGTGCAACGGAGTGAGTGCGATAGCGATGCTTAGTGGCTCGACGATGGGCTATGGTGTCAGTGAGTTTTGGCGAGCAAAGTGGCGAAACGGCAATGGCGACGTTAGATCAGCAAGATTTGCGAATAGATCTGCAACAGTTTAGTAACAACAAAATAGAAGAGCAAAAATGGCACTACAATTGGGCAACAATAGTAGGGGAAACAACATGACAGATCAGCAATAATAGCAGGGGAAACAACATGACAGATCAGTGATGGCAGTAGGGAAAATGGCGTGACAATTTGGTGTTTCTCTAGTGGTCTTTGACAACTGATGAGAAATGAGTGAAATAAGACTGCCTCATAAATTGAACATGCGCGTTGATAAAAAGGTAAACTTTTTTAATCATCTTTCAGAGTGCTCATTTACTGAGCGCTCCGAAAGGTTATCCTTTTGGAGTGCTCCATCGATGAGCGCTCTAAAAGGATATAATATTTTTTAAATTTTTTTGTTAATACATTTCGGAGCGCGCTACAAAAAAGCACTCCAAAATGCTTCAGAATTTTTTTTAATAAATGATTTCGAAGCGCTCTTAAGAAGAGCGTTTCAAAATTCAAGATCTTTAGGAGCTTTCATATTTTAAGTGCTCCTAAAGGTTAGATATATTTTTTTGAATTTTTTTATTAAACCATTTTAGAGCACTCAGAAGAAAAGCACTCCAAAATGCAATATCTTTAGGAGCACTCATCTTTAAGCGCTCCTAAAGGTCACACACACACGCTCTTAAAGGTCACACACACACGCACACGCACATGCACACGTGCACGCACGTGCACACACACACACACACAAAAGCTCTCCTAAATGATTTATGTCATTTTAGAGTGCCCCTAAATGATTTGTCATTTTTTTCTTTTTTAATTATTTTAATTTTGGAGCGATCATTATTAGAGTGCTCCTAAATGTTTAATATTTTCTTAAAAAAATTATTTTTAAAATTTAGGAGTGCTCGTTAAAATGAGCGCCCCTAAATTACGATTGACCAGAGCGCTTATTAAAAAGAGTGCTCTGGTAGGTTCACACCCCCATGTTTGGTAGCACTTTTTTCTTAAGCCTCCGAAATATGCGCTTCCAAAGGTGTTTTTTGTAGTAGTGAAATTGTGCATTTTGTGGATGAGCATTTATGCTATGTTGGAGGAAAAAGGTAGCTCTAGAAGGTGTACATATTTATTTTAATTATGAATCACTTCTAATTCTAAATTCAAATGTCATTTAGGAACAGTGGTTGCTTTTGCATTGACTAATGGAGCAAAGTCACATAGAGTAGGAGGCGACTTTAATTTATCTACTTCTCTATCAAGCACCTCTATCATTGTTTTCATCGAAGGAAGACTTATTAGATGCTACTAAATATACCAAAGTCCCACAATTGCTAGTTTCTTTGCAATTATAATAGCATCTTTATCTTCAATGTAGATATTTATGTCACCTCCTTTAATGAAATTATGAATCCATTTTGGATATAAAATTTGAAAAGTCTCTTGATTAAGGTCAATATTTTTTCTTCCGCCAACCATTTCAAGTAGAAGCATTCCAAGGCTATAAATGTCTGATTTAAACAAAATATTGCCAAAGTTTCATGAAAAAGCTTTAGGTGCAATAAAACCTAAAGTTCCTCTTGCTTTATCATCGACACTGTACTTTAATTTTTAAAGCACAATTTAATTAGGCCAAAATTAGAAATTTTGAGAGTGAAATTGTGATCTAATAACACATTGCAAGGATTGATATCAAAATGAAGAATTCTATAGTCACACCCCTAGTGAAGATATTCAATCTCTTTGGCTATGGAAGGAGAAATTTGTTATAGCTTTAACCATCCCAAAATTTTTTTTGGCATATATATTAACCAAAGAGACCATTAAGAAAGGGAGAATAGCTAATAAATCCCTAGTTGAAATTGAAATTATGCCTAAGGACCAAGTGCAATTGAAGGACCAAACTGAATATTTTATTCATAAAATAATTTGTATGATTAACTAAAATGCCCCTATGTGTTGATTAAAAAATTTTGAAAAAGCACAAAATCTACCCAGTAGAGCTCTGGTTGCCAGATCTTTAGCCCTCATCTAACAGGTGATAGTGTGCCTGTCAAAGCTTCAACTAATCCATGAAGGGTCACTAGCAAAAGTCAATATCCCTTGATTACATGTAATTATCAAAGATTACATGGAAACTCAACAACCAAAGGGTGTAAGGGTTTTGGCTTAGGGTGTAAAAGGTCATGTATTTAATACCCTAGGAAAAATATCATACACAATGTGCCGATACTTGCAGACTATTTGTGAGGGCTGATTCTTGAACCTATTGAACTCAACTACCTATTGCCCATTTCCACCTTAAAAGTGTTCATTGTTGGAGAACCAGGTGGAAACTTTATTGCATGGCCCAGGGTTTGCTTTTATATAGAAGATGAAGCATAAAATCGAGCATAGGTATGCTAGTTACCTATTTATATATACATTACCTATAAATTCGGGTGGGCCGGGCTTATTCGAGTCGGGCTCAATTCAGATCGGGCTTATTCAGATCGGGCTTATAGAATCCTACTCTTTTTAAAAAGCCCATATAGCCAAGCCCAGCCCTAACGCCTTCGGGCTTCGGGCTTATTCGGGCCGGCCCGAATACCCGAAACTTTTTTTAAAATATTTTTTATTTTTAATCAATTTTAATTTTTAAATAATTTTATTAAGGATAACATATTATTTTAACTTGAAAGGAATAAAAAAATAATAACTTATTAACTTTATAGTTAAGTATTTAAGTAGCTTTGTTACTGTTTTGTTGTATTATGTGCAATTTATTCATGAATATTTTCTTTACTTGTAAATTAATGTCTTATTTATTTAAATATTGCCCTTATCATAGTTATATAAAAATATTTATATATTTTAATTGAATCATATTATTTTAATTATGATCAAGTTAATCTCAATTCCACTACGGTTAAATCATTAATTTCAAAATTATTGTCCTGATTAGTTCAAAGTTTTTAATAACTATTGGATAAACTATACTTTTTATTTTTAAGAATATGAAAAAAATAGTCGTCATTATATTATATAAAATAAAATTATTTAATTATGGGCAAAATACTATTTTTTTGAATTTTTTTCTTTAAATATTTTACATTGTTTAAGTCCTATATACAAAAAGTATTTACTTTAGTTCATTCTTAATTTTTAACTAAGTCTGGCGTGGATAATAATTAAATAATTATCTAAAAATATTATTTTATTTATTATGTTTGTTTAGTAGTAGAGCTGAAAATTCGTACATCTCCAAATTTTATTTTTAAAATTATTTTTAATTTAAAATTAATTATCTTATTTTATAAAAAATATAAAATATAATTTTTTGGACAAGAAAATGGTTTATATGACTCAATTTTTTTTAAAAAAATTGAGTCTTAAAATATAAAAATTAATATTAAAGTATATTTTAATTATTATTATGAGATATTTTATTTGATTAAAAATAATAAAAATGAGAAAATATAAATTTTTTTATTTTTTTAAAATAACTATAGTAATACACTCAAATATATGATATTTTAAAATAAAATGATATAAAACTTGAAAAATAATTAATATTTATTACATTATATATTTTTTTAAAAAATTATTTTTTTCCTATTCGGGTATTCGGGCCAAGCCCGAACCTAATCAGGCTTGGCCCGAATTTTCTTGAGCCTATTCAGGCCACCTGAATAGGCTCGAACAATAAAAAAATATTATTTTTTTGGGTTCGGGCCTAAATTTTTCGGGCGGGTTTGGGCTGGCCCATCGGGCTTGGCCCAAATTACCGGCTCTAATATAATTGGTGCACAGTTTAAGGGGAAGGGCATCACTTGACAATCAGGCTAATTATCCAAGGTTGAGAAAATTGTGTCGAATCAATTGCCAAAAACCTATTAGAGTGCACTTAAGGCATATGCAAAATTGTTTGTTGATTCTATGGTGCTTATTAGCTTTAACCAAAGCATGAACAGCAAAGAACAACATGATATAATTAGGGTCAAAACATGGTCCACTTTTATATGAGGTACTTTTTTTTTGGTAAATGAAATTTGTCTTTGTTTGTCCTCATGATATCTCTGCTCATTGCAACATCACTACCAAGGTATGGCATGACCAAGCTCGAACATTAGCAAATTACTTTAAAGCAAAGAACCCTATTGCGTGGATGTTATTTCTAGTACCTTATATGCAAGGGTGAGTTTAGTAGTATCCTAATTAATTTAATTTATCTTTTCATTTTAAATTTCATGACATGTGCTTTCAAATTTGAGTTAGTCCTTGTTGATCTCCGTATAGATTATATTCATAGCTTATGACCTGCTTAAAGAGAACAGGTATGTGAATGTCATGGTGAGTGAACCTATAAAAGATTAATGTGTGAAGAACAATGGAGAACATATTTTAAAGGACTACTTTATTAAAGAGAATATTTTTTACATTTGTAAACTATACTTTACTTGTAAAACTTTTTAACATGGGACTCAACAAATATATGTATGTTTGAGAGCTTATGTCCATGAGATCTCTACTTCATAGCACTTCGCTTGATTTCTTGCTAGCTAGAACTTTCTACAGGTATTTCTTTTTGTAATATTGGTCTCTCAATAGAACTAAAAAAGTCATCAACTAAAGTCCAAAAGAAGAACCCATTCTAAAAAAAAAAAATTAGCATCATTGATAAATGGCAATTTTATATATTTTTATTATTTTAATTTAGACTTTTAAATATTTATTTGAGGCTAATTGAATTTAATTGGATATTATTTAATTTTATTTGCCAACTTCAAATTTTGAATTTTAACTATCTAAATCTTTAATTTTAAAATATAAATGATATCTTTGATATTTTTGTACAATTCTATTTAATTTTATTTTATTTATGTAGATTTTCTAGATTTAATTTGAAAGATATTAATAAAAATTATTTTGGATAAGAAGAATATGGGCATACTTGAAAATCAAATTAAGAATCAAATTACAGAAATGTTGTTTTTATTTATCTTATGCATTTTAATGTAGTTTTTAATTAGGGTTTTTAAGGGTAGTTTTATTATTTTATTAAATTATTATGTTTTAGTCAGAAAGGGACGCACAGCTTTTGGAAAATAAAAAGGCACAGGAGGCACGCACATCACTATTAGCATAGAAAGAGAGTCGAGAGTTGGTGGCCGAAAATTTTAGAGAAGGGCAGAGAAGTGTGCGATCGCAGACCTCCTTACTTTCTTCAATTTCGGTTCAGCCTGTCATGGCGACACTCGTTTCATTTTTTGTTGGTGTCATTTACAAGTTTCAACCTATGGAGAGCTAAATTTTTTATGTGATCAATCACAAATAATAATCCTAAATTTTAATTAGAATCTTTAATATTCAAGGAAAATTTTATTTTAGCTTTATTTCAATTTGATGTTCTTCCCTCTACCTCTGAATTTTATGTTTTAATTGCTATTACTAATTAGAGTAGCTTTATTGCGTGATTTTTGAGTTATATTTGAGGTTTTACTTGCTATAATTGATTGATATAGTAACATAAAAGTAATTTAGCTTGGCTTGGATGATTATCCATGTTTTGTTTTTAGTATTGCTAATATAGAACAATTGTTAAGTTGTGGATTAAGAGATTTCGATTAGTATATAACTTAATTTCTTATTTAATTCTTGAATAATAATTTGGAAAATATATAATAAAACTAGAATAATAAAGTTAAATAAAATTAATTTATTTTGTGGACAAGAAAGATTAGGTTTAGATGATTAGGTTGTGATTGGTTACGCTGCTTGTGTTTGGTAATTTTTCTCTATTGAGCTTGTTTTTATTTATTTAATTTTAATTTAGTTTTTTAATTAATTTCACCATTAAAAAATTTCCCCATTATTTACCTTTTCACGATCATAATTCAAATGGTTACTTTATTGACTCTTAAAGAGACGATCTAAGTTGTGCTTTATTGCAAAATTTAATTTTATTAATTTTGATACTATTTGATAATAGTGTCAATCATATTGGGAGGGATAATTCTTCAGACAAGACTTCATTTGCGATCTCCCCACGCCAATATATGAACTCAAAACAAGAAATGTCTAATTATTTGCTTTTAAAAACCAAACTATAGGCTCTAACAGAAAGTTGAACTACGTAAATCCTATGCTCTAGAATCTTCCTTGTATCCTTATTGAGTTTATCTTTGAAAATTTCATCATACCTCATTAAATTTATTCATATGTTGAAGCCAAAAATAATCTGACCTTTTTGTGTCAACTTGATATATTCATTTTGTTGTCTCCGAGTATTAATTTCTGACTTGATTTATAATTCTATTGGGCCTTTTTTTAAATTAATTAGAAAAGTTTTCAACCAAATATAATGTCATGTGAAAAAATTAGAGGTGTTTGTTTTTCATATGGTTGTCAATTGTTATGGTCTTTCTGAAGTTTAAAACCTCTTTGAAGATTTTATCATCATTTTCTGAACTTAATTTGCAAGTCTACAAGTCTCCTTCGACAGGCACGATGTGGAAATTTTGACATATATATAAATTCATTGCCATTGTTTAATACTCCTACATCCCAAATTTTACAGGACAATACCATCCAAATTTGTAACTTAATTCAATATATAGGCCTCAAGTTTTAATACCAGACATTTCAATAATGTGGAAAACCTGGTATTTTTGTTTTGATTCGTTCGTGCATGTTATGACCGTTTTATATGACTTATTTTTTTGTTATCTGTTTTTCTAACGTTAGGACTCTTATATAATTTTAAAATATATAAAATTTTCAGTTATTTATCTTGAATTGGTTTAATCCAATTTAGGTGATTTATATATATATATATATATATAATTTTTTAATTGAAATTATTGTCGCATGATTTTTTTAGGTATAAATGCTTATCATTATATAAATTAGTAAATCTGTTTACATTGCCATTCTATATACCATTTCATGAATTTTTTTAACGTGCATTAAGAGATTTAACCTTGACTTCTGACTTTTTTCTGTAATTATGGTGGTCTACTTTTTTGAATGCACGTTCTCTTTAAGTAACGTGGAAATATGATCATTTCTTTCAACTTATTTTTTACGTAATGGGAAGATTGAATTGATATATTTGTTTTCATTGTAATTGTCCAGGTAGTGACCACCTTAATTTTTGGACATATTATATCTATAATTTTTCTAACTTATTTTATACTTGTGTGGATTTGTGGTGTTTGGAGGTCTATTTCATAGAAGAGTCATCTTGGACTTGGCAATATACACGACACACAGTTACGTGTACTATTAGGGACAGTTGTTTTGGTTGTCGTAACTACAGATTTAGATCTAATGAGTTATGCAAATCCACCCACTCACTAAGTATTTCAATAATAATCATTATATTTCATTAATATTTAAAAATTATCAAAATACATTTTCTTTACAATATTTTAACATAACCCACATATGATCTGTTATGAGAGATGGGATTTGGTGTTTTTTTCTTATCATATAAATCTCCAATTGTTGTTTGATTAAAACGACATCTGTTATTGTGTCACATTAGACATTTATTGAGTAAATAGATTTATAGCACTTACTAGATTCAAATCATATTATTTTCTATAATTAATGCTAACACTTTTCAATGTATTTTAATTTTTATAGATCATCAAATATATATATATATATATATATATATTAACATGCCTTATATATTATTCTAAAAAATCATTTTCGGTCTGGAAATCAAGATGAATATTTTATACGTAATGTGAAAATTTTAATAAAATTATTTTAATTATAGTATATATTTTGATTCTTTCCACTTACAATATGATATTATACCAATCTCGATTTCGTTCTTTTGGAGGGTAAATATCTATCAATTAATATAGAAAAGTAGGCTTCAGTTTGGAACTGTTAGCTTTCAGATAGAAATCAAATATGGGTTCATCCAGGTTGGATCTTTATTATTTTATTATTGTTCTCTTTTTATTTTTCTTCCCTTTTTCTTTTGAATTGTGAACCTTGAATCTAATTTAAATCCCTTGATTAATATTTTTAATGATATTTTATTTTATTATTGTCTTAAAATTATAATTAATATTTGTACACGATATATGGATAAGATTTTATGGATAAATATTCCATTTTACTTGCGAATTGATGAATTTTTTATTTAAATATTTTTTATATATTCAAATATGGATATTTTTGAATATTTTAATTATATTATATTATTTTAGTTAATAGTTGAGCCTATTTGGACTATTAACTCTTAAACTATTGCATCAATTAGTTTGATAATCGATTTAGTTTTCAATACCTTATTTTCATCCCTCGTTGTCACCAGTAATATCTTGTCCAGCGATATTGGGGCAGAAATTCTTTGCGGCTTAAAAAAAATTAATAGTGACACAAGTCAATTTTAGAAGCGAGGGGTTGAAATTAAATCCATATAACTTTAATGACTTTTTCTTTTATTAGATTGGTACTTTGGTAGTGCCTGCCCCTCTAAGTCAAGAAAATGAGGGGCTGAAAATTCATTCAATCTTTTTTAAAAGAAAAATTACGAACGAGAGTGCTAGAATTGTAGACATTTCATTTCACATTTGAATTGGCATTCATGCTAGATTCCGTAAAACATTGGATATGCCGTGAAATAAAGGGGATTCATGGGTTGTTTTATTATTGGGCCAGTTTAATGGCTCATTGCTAGATCAGGTCGACAAATCCAATACATAGAAATATAAATTCAAATGAATTTCTTAGCCCATTACCGGCGAAACGCAAGGGCTGATGGGTGAAGTGGGTGATTAATTATCAACAAAAGTTGGTTAAATTAGTAAGGATTTATCCCATCGCTTATAAAGTCATGGATCAAATTTCACTGTCAATGCTAAACCTCATTGATAGACAATTTATAATTATTTCTGTAAGTACTCACTGAATTTGAAGCATTCCCGTTAGCAAAAACTAGTAAATGATTGTTTTTTTTTGGTAATCAAATGATTGTTTTTTTTTTAATTCATGCATCAATGCGGTAATTTGAATTTTGTATATGGTTTGACCTTTTCACAAAAACTACATGAAAGCCATAGTTCAGTTGATTAAATGGTTAATGTCTAATTTTGCCTCTATATCTATTTTTTAAGAGTGTTGGGCACCCTAAACTTTTAAGTGGGATAATTTTACTTTTGAACTGTTTTTTTAGGAGTAAAAAATCTCTTCTATCAATCAACCATTATTTTTTTCATTTTATGCTGACATGGCATGTGTGTGAGGCCCGCACACAATGACATGTAAGTTTTGACTATGTTCTTAAGTGCTAATTTGCTCCTAAAGTCTTTTTCTAAGAATACTAAGTACTATAAAGTCTTTTTCTAAGAGTGTTGGGTAACCTGAAATCTTGTTAAAATAAAATTTAATAAATATTATCAAAATATTAAGTATTTTAATATTTAATAATTTAAATATTATTATTTAACACATTACACCACCCAATTTAATATTTTAATATTTTTTATATATTTTTTAATTTTGTAGTAAAAAAGAAGGAAATGAACCTCCAAATTAATGAAGGGATTTTTTCTTTTCATCTCTCTATATTCCTCTTGTTAAATAACTTTTTTTTGTGGCAATTAATGGAATAAGTGATATCTTTCAAATAAACATTTTGTTGGTCCTGATTTGTTATGTTTCTGACTTTACTCTTAACATTACAATGTACAAAGATTATTAAATTTGAGTAGTGCTATATTTTGGAGGAAGATTGTTAATTGACCAAAAAAGTTATAGAGAATGTCCTAAAAATTTAAGAAACTTAACCAATATTAAAAATATAAGTAAGTTCCAACACACACAAAAGGTGTAATGATTTGAATACTGTTTTAGAGAGAAAATCAAATATCGATATATGAAAAATAAGAAATCATCTATAAATTTATAAAATGTTAGTTTGAGTTGTTAATATTTAAAAAGTAATTTATAAATTTTGAACAAATATTTATAAATAATATTTAAATTATTAAATATAAAAATATTTAATATTTTAGTAATATTTATTAAATTTTATTTTAATAAGACTTAAAGGTACTTAGTGCCTTTAAAAAGACTTTAAGGTGTCCCGCACTCCTAAAAAAAGAGTTTAGGGGCAAATTAAAACCAAAAGATATAGTCAAACTCTTGCCTATCATTGTACGTGAGTCCTACACACATGCCATATTAGCGAAAAATGATAAGGTTAATAGTCTCCTAACAAAATGGCATTTTGGACCTTGAAAAAAATACTTCAGGAGGAAATTGCCCAATCTAAGAGTATAGAGTACTCAACACTTTTTTTAAAAAAAAGTATAAAGGTAAAATTGAACCTTAATCCTTGATTAAACTACCACAAGGACTTTCCATACATCACATACATTCTTAAAGCTATCCTTTTACAGAAGATTTCATATACAACATAATACAACCATCAATATTTTCTTTGTTTTTTTCCTTAACAGCTATGAGAAGCTTAGATCTATGATTCCCCTTTTATCAACCACTAAATGTTCCAAAGACTAATTAATACAGGTTGGATTTGGCACAAGGACCTAGTCTCACAACGTGGTGAACTAATATTCTCATTTCTACTAGAAAAAATGCTCACATTTAATGTTTGACCATACTTCAAATAACATTGCTTTCAATAAAAAAGATACTTTGTATACAATAAAGAAAGTTTTGAAGACTATGAAATGTTATGCTCAATGTACTTGGTTTTTTAAATGTAGTGCATTAATTTTGATTTAATTCTTGTGGAGAGCATTTTAGTATTTGTTGAGCTATTCATCCTTGGTGGATCAAGCCCAAATATAAGCCCAACTATGAAATGGAGTTTCGTCACGATTATGAGAAATGCTTAATGTATGATTCTCTCAAGTCCTCAAAGTGCAATTTCATCCTTTTTATTTTTGAATTAGGGAGGGAACGGTTAGATAATCACATCCTACACATTCTCCATTATATGTATTGTGCATGCTACTTATGTGAGGAAGGCTTCTCATTTTTGAGGTTATATGAGTTTGCAACCAGACTCTTCCTCTATTCTCTTTCTCTCAGAGTGCATCTATTTGCTATCGGATCTCAAACCAAGTTCACTCACGTAACTTTATTGCTGCATACAGCATTCAATCCAATACATCGTCTCAGGTAAGTTTCCTCCTCCAGAATCTATTAATATTAAGCTAAGAAGAAATTTAGTGTTATAAACCAAACTTGAGAACCAAATATGTTGGTTCGTTTTTTGCTAGGATCAATATGTGCTTCCATATCCATTAAAAAATCATACACAATAACGTTAGACCTTAGAATGAACTATATGTATATCTTGATAATTTCAAATATAATAATCAACTTATAATAATTATAATTGAGAAATGGATATGTCCTCATATTAAAGATGTGGACTAGTGATTATGTTTCCAACTATGTATCACAGGAGATTTTAAGCTTGAAAGAGATATTTGTAAATCTTATATCACCACTAAGCATGAAAAAAACAAGCTAACTTATTAAAGTGACATCTAAAACAGGGTAATAATATATAGCAATGTTGAATAAAGTACAAATTTGATAAGCGAAGCTTTAATAGTAGTGTATCTTTTTTTTTTTCCAGCTACAGACAAATATTACTTTGCATCACTTGTGTCTTCATCTAGTAGACTTCTATGAGAGTGATATATCACAAAGTAGATTATGAACTTGTAAGAGATCAATAGTCATTTTACATATCATTACATCTTATCATTATCAAAAATGAAAATAAAATGTTAAATAAACAAACCAGGGCACTAACCAAGTATTGTTATCAAATACAAATTGATAAGTTGAAGATATTACTAGCTTTGACCTCCTTTTTCAATTGCAAGCGATTATTAGCTCCCATCATTTGTACCCCCACTAGGACTACTATGAGAATGTAAATAGTGGATGTTGTTTGGCCAAAGTCAAACATGTCATCCATAAAAAATGTTTCAGCTGGATATAGAGAAGTGGCTTGGAGGAATTTCAAGACTTTTAATATATTATTACTTTGTTCATTGAAGGATGATTAGTAGTTTTTAGTTATATACACTAGAGTGCTATTATGAATATTATCTTTGAAACATTTTTCCTCTTTTGTCAAATCTTCTGTGTCCATATCTCTTTCTTCATCAAATTGGTCATAAATCCATAAGAGAAAGTGATAGAGGACGCGGAAGTATAATTGTGCTAGTTTAGGGACAGAACCATAAAATACAATAAAAACACAAGAACAAAAAGAAAGGGGCAAAATTTATGATGAAAATAAAGAAAAAAAATGAAATAAATAATGGGATAACAATTAGGGATAAGATTCTCTAGAGCACTTACCTCTAGGAACCTCAACCTTAAAGACACCACAAGAGTTGACACCTCAACCTTTAAAGACACCACAAGAGT
>NW_026555340.1:8820116-8869387 GCF_029017545.1 Prosopis cineraria | reverse complement strand
GCTTTTTGGACAGTGGAAGCACATTCTAGTTATTTTGATGTAAATGTATTGTTTTATGTAATGTAATTTTGAGCTTCGCATATACCATAGTTAGGTTTTAGTTTATTGTGCTAATATAATCTGTTAGTATGGAGCTAGTTTCTTTTATTGGATTGTTGACAGTTTTGCTATTGTAAAATTTCAGGAGGTCCAAATTACAAGGAATATTCTGCCAAAATTTCTACAAAATATTAAGGTTTTATGAACTTCATGATTATATGTATAAACTAACTATCGCATTTTAGCTTAATTTCTAGTTAATCAAGGATTATGGAATATGAGTTTATCTCATATTCATTTTCCCAAAAAAAATGGCAATAAAATCATTAAATACGCTCACTTTTAGGTGCTTGTATATATCAATCAATTATTGTCATTATTAATGTTCATACAATGATTACAATTCATTAACTTGCCGCCCTCTAATCGAATCTTTTCGTTGTTCCATGTTGGGCTATCGGTTAGACGTGGATGGCTGAGTTGAATGTTTTCGGTTCGCTACTTGATGAAAAAGGATCCACAAAAATTCTAGAATATCATTCCCGCATTGCTGCAGAATTTTTAGCAATTCTTGAAGGACTTAAACTTTGTTGGTAAGAAATTAAACTTGCTCTCGCATAACAATTTTAATGTGACTCTTTAAAAAGTTATTAGTATTTATTCAAAATTTAAAATTATTTAAATGACTATTAATAAAATTTATGTTGTTGAAATTAATTTGTTATTAAAATACTTTAGATATTAAAAAGTTGTAGATAAAATATAATTTTAATAAAAGAGGGGGAAACATTTAGCCATTTTGAGAAGAAGATAAAAATTTAATCATTTAGTTATTAATTTTTGAAATAAATATGTAGAAGATAAAAGTAAAAGATATTTAACATAATTAATATAATTCATATTTATAAATAAATTATACACTTAATAATTTTCATTTAAAAATAAAAATAAAATTAAAAATTGGTTACATTGTATATAAGAATATTATTCAATATTTAAAATTTGTTTATTTTAAGTTCATTTTCCTAACAAAAATAATATTTACTATTAAAAAAATAATATTTTATTAAAAATATATTTAAATATTCATATAAATTATTTTGTCATATTAATAATTGAAAATAAAATATAATATATGTATATCTTTTTAATAATATATTATTTGATATATGTGTACATAGTTAAATAACATATATTTAATTTTGCATATAATAATTATATGTACATTTAATTCAACTTGCAAAGAAGGAGGCTTAAGGTTGGAAGTAGTAGGTCATGGATTCAAACCTTGAATTTGGCATATTTTGCAACAAATAAGTGGGTGTGGTGCATGGTGGTGATGTGGCATATGAGGTGGCTTAAGAAGGCATAGATGTGGTGGATGACGAGGCCTTGGTGGTGGTGTGGCACATGAGATATAGCTTGAGGAGGTACACATGTGGCGTGTGATCTGGCACGAGGTGGCAGGATAATATAGCATTATTTTTCAAACACATGGCTTGTGATATGGCACAAGATGGCAACTTTTGTGCCATCATTTGCAACAAACATGGTAGGTGACTTGGCATCATATAATGCACATGTGGTAAAGTGATGTGGCAAAAAAATAAATTATCATTTTCAAAAAAGTTTTGGTGGGTGATATTTGTCACCGCTAAAAGCCTATATATTATTATTTATTTAAAAAAGTTTTGATAGCAACATTTGTTGCCGCTAAAAACTTTTAACAACAAAAAACTTTTAATTTGTTGCTGCTAAAGTATACTTTTGTTGCGGCCAAAAACTATCAGCGACGATAGTTATAGTGACAATGTTTTAGCAGCGATTTTTGAACTTTTGTCGCCACTAAAAGTCTTTTTTTTTTTGTAATGAAAATTACTCTCAAATAACAATGTTTAATGTGACTCTTTAGAAGTTATTCATCTTATATATACTTTGTTGGGCTCTAACAGAAGTTAACTATGACAAATCCTATATTGTAGAATCTTCTTCTAATCCTTGTTTAGTTTATCTTTTAAATTTTCATCATACCTTATTAAATTTCTCCTTATGTTGAAGATATTTTGATACAAAAATGATAAATGACTCAAAATATAATATAACCTTTTTGTGTCAAACGATCGAAATTTCTCATTATTTATAGTAATAATTTATAATGAATAAGACCTTATTAAACTTCCAGTGGTTGACTACGCTCAAAATTTATGGCCAAAAAGAAAAAAAACTTTATCCCTCAAAATAAAGCGTGGTAAACTTTATTGTCAAAAAGAAAAAGGAACTATGGCACTAAAAATTATAGGAGAACACAATTATCACTTTTTATTTCTCTATTTTGATATTTTCACTTCACACTCTCTGTTTATCATTATTCAATGGTACTTAATGGATCAAACACGCTCTTAAAATATCTTTAGAAAACATTGACGCAAAAAAAAAAAAAAAGTGTCTTTGACAAACATTTTAGTTAAACTGTCTATCACTGACTAAATATATTCAGAATTCATTCTTATATATCCTTAGTTCCTTGTACTTATCACAAATGATAAAACAATCGAGGAGTAATTTATTAGATTAGTCACAACATTTTCAATTTTTAATTAATAATAACTGTATAATCTTATATACCTAGAAAGGGTTAATGTGAAGAACAATGTAAAGATGTTATGAGTACAAACATATAAAAGGAGAGTCTATTTTAAGACATGCATGAGGCTCCGTGATTTGAGATTTGTATATAACAACACGCTTATCATAGTTTTTGTGTGCGTAAGAAAAGTCTTACCTTGCTCAAGTGGAAGGAAGCCTTAGTGCATATTTTCTAAGATGGGGATATGAGCAATTGAATGGGTTAGTAATTTTAAGAGAAGTGGGTCACGTGCACTGTGCACATTGATAGGCCAACGAAGTTGAAAAATGTCAATTTCCCCTGTGTGCGAGTTAAACATAGTACTGGGCACTTTAAAGTTAATTGAGTATAAGTGTGATTAAATTACTACTACTAGTATTATTTGGTAAATTATTATTGTTGTTGTTATTGGAAAAGACACAATCATAATCTTTATAGTTTTATCGGGTTTTATTTAAATCCTTGTAATTTTTTTTCAATGTCTTCAATTCTTATGATTCCTATAATTTAACATTGTTAGAGACCAAAGAAATAAATATCATCCAATCTTGTTGAAACTATAGGGACTGAAAATATAAAAATAACTATAGGGACAAAAATAAATTTGATAAAATTATAGAAATCAATAATTATGTTTTCATTTGTTATTGTTTTGTTATTATTCTAGCAAGTGGATGGACACTCAAGTTGTATTTACTTTGATGATATTTTTTTTTCAAAAATAAAAGAGTAAAATATAGTGACCTCCCTTGATCTGTTCTATTTAAATTACAAAAACCTCGTATTCATTTTAAAAACATACACTTTAGTCAAATTGTTAACATTGTTATGAATATTTCATTAAATATTCTAAAATACTCAATTTTTTATCTGTAATCATGTTAAAAATTTTAAAATTATTATTTTACCCTTATAACCTACTCCCTGTAGTCTTATTTATAGGACACCTTTTAGAAATAATTTTTAGTCCAAAGTATAAGATATTTTATAATAATTAAATCACTTTTTTTAATCTTACTCTTTCTTGATTAGCGTAAAAATATTTAATGTAGTTGTATTATTTTTTAAAGGTAAGAGTAAAAAATGAAAGTACCTCTCACTTGTTTATGATATAAAAAATAATTTTTTTAATATGCGTGAAATTATTGAAAGTATTCTATAATAAAAACCAGAGGAAGTAATTGTCTACTCTCTCTCCTAATTTAAAAACTTTACATAATTATGTCAATATTTAAAAAATAATTTAAATTTTTTGTTAAAATTAAAAGTAAAAATAAATATAAATTATGTTGAGTATTTTTTTTATTGCTCACAAGAATATATTTTCCTGTTAGAGGCAAATTTATTTGATAAAATGTTGGGTACTAAATGTGGACACCTCTTTTAGTGGGGATTTAAATTTTGATTCATCACGTTGTGAGGAACTAACTCTTTTAGCTAGACCTAACTCTCGTTGGCATTATATTGAGTACTTTATTATATTAAATCTTTATTTCATTAAGTTTTTACAACTTCATGTTTGAAATATTGTTTTAGCCAATTTATATATTTAAATTTTAGAAAATGTTACTAAATAAATATATTTATATAACTAAAAAATTAAAATTTAAATAAAAAAGTAAAAAAACATATGCATAATTTTTTTTTGTAATTTGAATGATTTTTTGACAACATTTATATTTAAAGATGGGATATTTTGGTTGAACATATATAATTTAATGGTCAACTAATAATTGGGTGGATGTAAATGAAATCTTGAAAATAGAAGATGTTTGTATTTTATAACTATTTATAATAGAAGAGGCTCATAGGTTTCTAAAATAGAAAGAAAGTATATATAATTAAGATAAAATAAAGGGAAAGTCAGAATATTTTATTTAAAGGAAAAGGTTAGCCACATTACATGATATGAGATGCAATAATTTTACATGTAACAGATCATATCCTTATCTACTTTTATAAAATTAGAATTTTTTTTTTCCTGCATGTGCACCACTCTTTTAAACCTGCAGCCCTTCAAGTAAAGGATTTATTAAGGATCTAGATCGACTAATTCATATCAAGTAAGACAGACACTTTCTTTTTGGCCAATAGCTATTTAATGTGACTGCATGTATATACATAGATTCAACATAACTTTAGAATCTTGAGAAGTACTAACTCCCTTTTAAATTATAAAACAATTTGAGATAAGATTGCTTTTACCAATAAAACTCAATGATGATGTTTTATAAACTTATTTTTTCAAAATAAAAATAAAAATTTTCAAAAATACCCTTCATTTAATATAATTTTAAATTTATAATCATATCAATTCTCTCTCAATTTAAGAGTAATACTGAAAAAACATAATTAATAAAACCTTATTTTTATCAAATAATTTGGGATAACAAAATACCTTGAATATTATCTTATAATTTAAAATGGAGGAAGTATTATTTTTTCACTAGCATTGTGAAAAAACTATTTAGATAATTCAAAACAAGGAAGGAATAGTGGGCAATAATTTTGAATTTAACCTTGGTGCATCATATCTATAAAAAAAATAGTTGATGACTTTTTAAATTCAAAATATATATCTTTATTTGTTGAAATATTTTTTTATTATGTTTACTGCGTCATATATAGATATCATTTTAATTTGTTTAATAAAATTATACAATTTTTATTAAAAAAAATAAATGGCACAACGCTGCATGTGGATGAAATATTTTTTTCATGTAGGACATTAAAGCTTTATCTACTTTGGCGACATTAGGCTTTTTATTTTAAGTAAAGGGGAGCGATATATACGCGCAAGACATTATAACTATTTACTTTTGAAAAATTGGATTTTCTTTTTATCTATATAAATCCCGAATCTTGACCTACCTCACTTTAATTAAAGGAGTCCGTCCACATTAACTCAAATCAATTTATAAGACTCTTTTAAGTGATAGGTTCTAACACTAGGGATGTTAGAAAGGAAATGAATATAGAATAGATTGATAAATTAATACAAAAAAAGCATAATATAAAACTCAATATTATATACCATAAATGTAGGACCCATCACACACTCCAAAAATCTCATGAATCATAACTTTTAACTGTATGAATTAATGGCCCTTCTTCCTTATGAATATGGTTCACTTATTCTCTTCATATTTTGATCATCTTTTTTTTACCAATATTTTTTTCAATTTATTCTTTTCTAGTAATTAAATGGGACTTAATTATTTAACGTGTAAGTATTTTGATCTGCTTCATAGCACTTCACTTGATTTCTTGATGGTCAGAACTTTCTATGGGTATTTCTTTTTGTCATATCGGTCTAAATAGAAATACAAAAGTCATGAACACAAGTTTAAAACAAGAACCCATTCCACTGAAAAAAAAAAAAACAGCATCAATTGGGAGGGATAATTCTTTAGATTTACAAGACTTTATTTGTGAGCTCCCCAAGCCAATATATGAACTCATAACAAGAAATATGAAAATTGTTTGCTTTTAGAAACCAGACTATAGGCTCTAACAGAAAGTTGAACACGCAAATCCTATGTTGTGAAATCTTCTTCGTATCCTTATTTAGTTTATACTTATTAAATTTCTTCATATGTTGAAGATGTTCCGATGCAAAAATAATAAATGACCCAAAATATAATCTAACTTTGTGTCAACTTGATATATTCATTTTGTTGTCCCTGAGTATTAATTTCTGACTTGATTTATAATCCTATTGGGCTTATTTTTTTATTAATGAGACAAGTTTTCAGCTAAATATCAATGTCATGTGGAAAAATTAGGAGGCATTTATTTTCCATATGGCTGTCTATTGTTATGGTCTTTTCAAAGTTTTAAAACCTTTAATTTGAAGATTTTATCATCATTTTCTGAACTTAATTTGCAAGTCTACAAGTCTCCTTCTACAGGCACGATATGGAAAGTTTGACGTATATATCAATTCATTGCCATTGTCTAACATTCCAATATCTTGACTTTCTCGTGCACCCAACTTTTACAGGACAATACCATCCAAATTTGTAACTTATTTCAATTCGTAGGCCACAAGTTTTACTACCAGACATTTCAATAATGTGGAAAACTTGATGTTTGTTTTGATTGGTTTATGCATGTTATGACTGTCTTATATGACTTATTTTTTTGTGAACTGTTTTTCTAATGTTATTTTTTATATAATTTTGAAAGATAAAATTGTTTATTTCTCTTAAATTGGTTTAATCCAATTTAGGTGATATATATATATATATATATATTAGTTTTTAATTGGAATTATCGTTGCCAAAACCAAGCAAAGTACATACTTCCATTGGCTCAAACAAAATTTAAGCATTATAATATCATATACACATCATGTAAAACTAAGATCAATTGATCATATTCTTGGGTCAAAACAGAATTCACATAACTAAAGGAATAAATATAAATTTCTCATGAAAAATTTACAACCGACTTGTTATTATTATTTTGAATAAATCTTATATACCTAATATTACCACAAGCTAAGCCTTCTTTATGAATAACATACGCAACTAATCCCTTTTAAATTCACGCCCAAACATGTGCATACAACCAACAATAACTTTTTCCTAAAAAAAATGGCCATCTATTAACTACCTTTAAAGTTGAAATCACTATTAAACTTGTACAATAACCAAACTAGAGTGTTTATTAAAGTTCATGGTTGTAGGGTCCATTAAGAAACTTAAACCGAACTTGATACGCGTAGTAATTAGTTTCAATTTATTGAAAAAAAATAAAATAATCGCTCAAAAATTTAGAAATAGCATAGTTGTGTCAATTAATACTTTATCATCTACTTTAAAAGGTGATATTTACTATATGGATTAAATATATTACAAAAGAATTGAAGAACAGATAGAAAATCCACAAATAAAAATAGAATAAGTGAAAGAAAAGAAAAATTTAAAAAAGATATTTGTGCAGAACATCCAAGTGCTTTATAGAATAGAAAAAGACATATAGTAGAATTACCATATAAAAAAATTTTAGTGAAAAACAAATACCCACAAAAGCTAGACCAATATAGATGAACCAAAAATTGTTAGAATACTGTAAAAAAAATTCAACAATTACTTAAAAAGAAATTAATAAAGTCAAGCAAATCTCCATGGAGTTGTTTAGCTTTTTATGTTCAAAATAGTGCACAAATAAAAAGAAGTGCTCTAATATTAGTTATAAATTATAAACTATTAAATAAAGTTTTAAGGATGGATTAGATATCCTATTTTTAACCAAAAAAAAATTAATAGGAAGATTATGTAATGTCTTAATATTTTCAAAACTTGATATAAAATCTGGATATTATCATATAAAGATAGCAAAAACGGATAGATATAAAACAGCTTTTACAGTTCCTTTTGGTAATTACAAATGGAACGTAATACTTTTTGGATTAAAAAATGCACCCTTTGAGTTCCAACAAATCATGAATGACATATTTAATCAAAAATTTATATATATCACTAATCCTAGTTGGAAAGCCAAAGAATAATAGCTAAGAATAAATTGTTTTCTAATATAAAACTAAAATTTACTTTTGAAACTTTCCTAGAACACTTGTGAATATATAATAGTCACTTGAAAATTAATTAAAATCACTTCTGAATATAAATCCAATTACTTTTGAATTTTTATGCTTGTTTATATATATGTAGACCACTAGAAAAAAAAAAGAAATGACACTACAAAATTTACTATTATGGAATGGAAATATTGTTAATCTCAGTTGAAAAATCAAAAAACAATGGTTGGAAATGGATCATTTCTCAATATAAAATTAAAATTCACTTTTGAAAGTTTTCAATAGTACTTATGAATATATAATAGTCACTTGTAAGTTTACTAAAGTCATCTCCGAGGATATTTTAGACTAATCATATTTTTCTAATTCCAAGAGAAGACCATGGTTCATTGTTGGGATCTCAATAATATATGTAGGATTCTTAATTGTAATTAATAGCTTTAGAGGTACCTAATTGTCATTTCTCTTTCATTTGTTTGTATGCCAGCAAAGGAAACATAATTCCGACGGGAGCACTCCTTTTGCTTCATACTCCTTCAACTCTTCATTGAGTTCGAATGAATAGAGTTTGAGGAGCAATTTTCCAAATCAATTTATTGGTGCCCAGTTCCTGCATGAAGACCTGAGCAGAGTTATCATGTTCATTTAGAATCTTCTTCATGAAGACCTAAGCAGAGTTATCATGACTACGTAAATCCTATGTTGTAGAACCTTCTTCGTATCCGTATTTAGTTTGTCTTTGAAAATGTCATCATACGTTATTAAATTTCTTCATATGTTGAAGACATTCTGATACAAATATAATAAATGACCCAAAATATAATCTAATTTTTTGTTGTCAGCTTGATATATTCATTTTATTGTCTCTGAGTATTAATTTCTGACGTGATTTATAATTCTATCGGGCTTTTTTTTTTTTAATTAATGAGACAAGTTTTCAACCAAGTATCGATGTCATGTGGAAATTCGGAGGCATTTGTTTTCCATATGGTTGTCTATTGTTATGGTCTTTTAAAAGTTTTAAAACCTTTAATTTGAAGATTTCATCATCATTTTCTGAACTTAATTTCCAAGTTCACAAGTCTCCTTCTACAGGCACGATGTGGAAAATTTGACATATATATCAATTCATTGCCATTGTCTAATAGTCCAATATCATGACTTTCTTGTGAACCCAAATTTTACAGGACAATACCATCCAAATTTGTAACTTATTTCAATATGTGGGCCACAAATTTTACTACCAGACATTTCAATAATGTGGAAAACTTGATATGTTTGTTTTGATTGGTTTGTGCATGTTATGACTGTTTTATATTACTTTTTTTTTGGTTATCTACTTTTCTAATGTTAGGAATTAGGACTTTTTTATATAATTATGAAGTATGTAAATTTTTTCAGTTATTTATCTTAAACTGGTTTAATCCAATTTAGGATTTGTGTGCGTGTTATTTTTTAATCGAAATTATTGTTGCATAATTTTTTTATGTATAAATTCTTATCATTCTATAAATTAGTAACTAAAACTAGATAATCTGTTTACATTATCATTCCATATATAATTTCATGAATTTTTTTTAATGTGCATTAAGATATTTAGCCTTGATTTCTGACTTTTTTCTGTAATAATGGTGTTCTACTTTTTTTAGTGCACGTACACTTTAAGTAATGTGGAAATATGATCATTTCGTTTAACGTATTTTTTATGTAATAGGAATATGGAGTTGATATATTTGTTTTCATTGTAATTGTCCAACTAGTGACCACCTTAATTAATTTTTTGACATATTATCATCTATAATTTTTCTAACTTATTGTATGCTTTCGTGGACTTGACACTTATCGTATACGGAGGTCTATTTCATGGAAGACTCATCTTGGACTTGGCAACACATGCATAGTAACGTGTACAATTAGGGACATTTGTTTTGGTTGTCGTAATTTTAGATTTGGATTAATGAGTTATACAAATCCACTAACCCAATAAGTATTTCAATAATAATAATTAGATTTCATTAATGCATAAAAATTATTAAAATATATTCTCTTTACAAAAATTTAGTGTAACTCTAACAATCAAAACACCTCTAACGCATGTTTCTCCGAAAATTTATAACAACACATATATGATCTGATATGAGAGATGAGATTTGGCGTTTTTTGCATAGCATATGAGAAAATCTCCAATAGCCGTTTGATTAAAATGACAACTGCTATTGTACCATATTAGACCTTTATTGAGTTATGAATAGATTTATGCCACTTGGATCTAAATTCTATTATTTTCTATAATTAATGCTAACACTTTTCAATGTATTTTAATTTTTATAGATCATCAAAAAGTGTGTGTATATATATAACATGTTTTATATATTATTCTAAAAAATCATTTTCGGTTTGGAAACCAAGATGAATATTTTATACGGAATGTGAAAATTTTAACAAAATTATTTTAATAATAGTATATATTTTGATTTTTTCCAACTTGCAATATAATATTATACCAATCTGGATTTCATTATTTTGGAGGTTAAATATCTATCAATTAATATATAAAAGTAGCTTTAATTTATAATTGTTGGCTTTCAGAAATCAAATATAGATTCACCAAAGTTGGATTTTATTTTTTTATTATTTTTCTCTTTTTATTTTTCTTACCTTTTTTTAATTGTGAACCTTAAATCTAATTTAAACCCCTTAATTAATATTTTAAAGTTATTTTATTTTATTATTGTCATAAGTTATAATTAATATTTGTACAAGACATATATATAAGATTTTATGGATGAATATTCCATTACAATTGAGAATTAATGAATTTTTCATTTAAATATTTTTATATATTGAAATATGAATATTTTTTTTATTTTAATTATATTATATTATTTTAATAGTTGATCTCATTTGGACAACTAACTCTTAAACTATTACTTCAACTGGTTTAATAATTGATCTAGTTTTTCTTATTTCCATCCCTCCACTGTGACCACTAGCAACTTTTCCAGCGATATAGGGGGCAGAAATTATTTACAAGGCTTAACAAAATATAAAAAGTGAGGGATTGAAAATCCATACAACTTTAATGAATTTTTCTTTTATTAGATTGAAACTTTGGCAGTGCCTACCCCTCTAAGTCAAAAAAATCAATAGTGCCACAAGTTAATTTTAAAAAGGAGGGGTTGAAAATCCGTACAACTTTAATGACTTTTTCTTTTATTATTAGATTGATACTTTGGTAGTGCCTACCCCTCCAAGTCAAAAAAAAAAAAATGAGGGGATGAAAATTCATTCAATCACAAACGAGATTGCTAGAATTGAAAATATTTTATTTCACATTTGAATTGGCATTCATGCCAGACTCCATGAGACATTGGAGACGCCGCGAAATAAAGGAGATTCATGGGTTATTTTATTATTGGGCCAGTTTATCAGCTCATTGCTAGATCAGGCTGACAAATCCAATTATACATAGGTATATAAATTTCAATGAATTCCTTAGCCCCTGATCGGCCCAACACAAGGGCTGATGATGTAGGTGATTAATTACCAAAAAAAAAACCAAAAAAATTAGTCAAGTTGGTAAGTATTTAGCCCATAACTTACAAAGTTAAAAACCATATGAGTGTGGCGTAGTGGCTATCTCGCTTCATCCCTAAAGCATGTGGTGGGGGGTTCGATTCCTCACTCATGCGAATGGAGAGCACTCTATGGCCAGCCGTTTGCCCCCTTGTGGGAGACCCCACGGCGAAAGGATTAGTCACTGCTACTGGCGGTGGATACCTTGGGCAACCAAAAAAAAAAAACTTACAAAGTTAAATCATGGATCAAATTTTACTGTCATTGTTAAAACCTTGCTGATAGTTAATCTATAAATATTCATGCATGTATCAATGAACTTGAAGGCATACCTTGACCATAATAAGCTCTTAGGATTTGGGACCCCATTCACCTAAAAAGAATTTTATGTTTGCGAAAAAAAAAACAAAACAAAACAAAAGGAAATGATTTTTTTTATTCATGCATCAATGTGATAATTTGAATTTTATATATGGTTTAACCTTTTTCACTAAAACTACATGAAAGGCTTAGTTCAGTTGATTAAACTACGAGAAGGACTTTCCATAGGCCACGCACATTCCTAAAATATGCAACATAATGCAACTATCATATATATATATATATATATATATATTTGCATGACAGGTACAGGAAGCTTAGGTCTATGATTCCTTTTTATCAACCACTTAATATTCCAAACACTAATCAACATGGTCTATATTTAGTAGAAGGACTTAGTCTCTCACAATATGGTGAACTAATATTCTCATTTTTACTAGAAAAAATGCTAATATTTAGTATCTGATCGTGCTTCAAACAACATTACTTTTATTAAAATGATACTTTGTGTGCAATAAAAAAAAAAGTTCCAAAGACTGAAATGTTATGCCTGATGTACTCTATTTTTTAAATGCAGTTCATTAATTTTGATTTAATTCTTGTGGAGAGTATTTTAATATTAAACTAAGAAAGAAATTTAGTGTTATAAACCAAACTTGAGAACCAAATATGTTGGTTCGTTTCTTGCTAGGATCAACATGTAATTCCATATCCATTAGAAAAATCATACACAATAACATTAGACCTCAAAATGAACGATATGTATATTTTGATAATTTCAAATCTAAGAATCAATTTATACTAATTATGACTGAGAAATGCATATATGCTTATATTAAAGATGTGGACTAGTGATTATTTTTCCAACTATATATCACAAAAGACTATGAGCTTGAAAGAGATATTTGTAAGTCTTATATCACCATTAAACATGCAAATAGCAAGCTAAATTTTTAAAGTGAAACCTAAAACAGATTAATAATATATAGCAATGTTGAATAAAGTACAAATTTGATAAGTGAAACTTTAATAGTAATGTATCATTTTTTTCGTTCCAGCTGCTAAGTATTACTTCCCATCACTTGTATCTTCATCCAGAAGACTTCTATGAGAATGATATATCACAAAATAGACTTTGAGCTTGAAAGAGATTAAAAGTCATTGTACACATCATTGTAGCATATCATTACAAGAGCGCTTATTGTTGGGCTACAGGAGCGCTTTCAAAGAACTCCTATTATATCTAGTGCTTTTTTTAGCTGTAGAGAGTGCTTTTGAAGTGCTCCTGTATCAAGCACTCTAAAATTTATAGGAGCGCTTTGTAAAGTGCTCCTATAAGTATTAAATACAGGAGCACTTTGTGCTCACAAAGCGCTCTTGTATATATAAATAAAAGATGGCCTACAAGAGTGCTCATTATATGAGTGCTCCTTTAGAAATAACATATGGGAGCGCTCTTTAAAATAGCTCTGTGGTATGAACCTTATAAGAGCCCTCCATTGGTGAGCCCTCTTGTATATCAATACATATGGGAGGGCTCTTTAGAAGAGCGCTCTCGTATGTAGCTATACGGGAGCATTCTTGTAGTGAGTGCTCCTGTATGGCCACACTTACTAGAGCGCTCATTATATGAGCACTCTCGTAGGTAATATTTATTTTTTTAATCTACACTTTCTAAAATTTTGTCCTTTGTATATCTTTAAAAATGACTAATCTCAATATAAAAAACTAATTCAGAAATAATATTAACATAAAAATTTATATACAATGAAAGAACTTGAAATTAAAACAATTTCAATTTCCTAACTAACTAGTCTAATTTCTAACAAGTCTAACAAATAAAACTATTAGTATTTTTCTAACATTAAAATCTAACTTTCAATTAGAAATAGCAAATAAGATATTCTGACTACTCTTCAATTAAATCTTCTATTTGCTCTATAGTAAAATGCGAGGATCTTACTCCAACAAAATACTACACAAGATATGAAAGCAATATATAAGTAATTATATTTATCCATCAAAGAGTGCTTCAAATGGATTTATATTTTTTATTTTATTCTTTCAGATCGCTCTTCCAAAGAGCGCTTTGGAAGAGTTAGCCCTTGAAAGAGCGCTCCTAAAGGATTTAATTTTTTTTAAATTTTTTAATTTACTCTTAAAAGATCGCTCTAAAAGCATTAGACCTAAACAATTTAATTTTTTTTATTTTACTCTTCCAGAGCCCTCTTTAAAAGAGTGCTCCAGAAGGATTAGATCTTTAGGAGCTATAACATCCCAAAATTTTTAAGATTCAGATTTAATTTAAAATAAAATATAGATAATTAAATTAAAATTAAGAATTATTTGATAGAGGTCTAGAGTTCAAATTTTGTTAAGAAAAAGTTTGGTTTTATTTTATTTTTAACTATGAAAAAATTACCAAAGTTGACCGAGCTTTTGTGTTATAATAAAAATATTGGGCCATTCTTTGTAATTTTTCCCAAAGCATTATGATCAGTTTTTAAGAGGAAAACAGCATGCAGAAATGAAAATGAAACAAGAAAGCAAAGGAAAAGAAATGTAAGAGCAAGGAAATGAGAGAGAAGAGGAGGAGAAGAGAGAAGGAAGAGAGGGAATTTTGGAGGCTTTATAATTGTTGCGAGTTAGCTACACGATATATAAACTCTCTTCTTCAATCCTCTTCTTTTCCTCTTAATTTTCTTGAGTTTTTGAAAGAGGTAAATTTTGGATTTTGTCCCTAAAGGCTTTGTTCTTGTAAGGTTTGATTTCCTTAGGTCCTAAGGAGGTTGTTTTAAGTTTCCATATGATGCTATAATGTTTTGAGTGGGCAATTGGATGAAAAAGAGAGTTTTAGGGCAAAGATTAAACCCTAAGGGATTGGGTTTTTCTCTTTAATAGTTTAGGCTTATTGATTTAGTTATAATTATGTTATTTGGATCCAATAAAATTTAAATTAAGCTTTAGTTTTTATTATAAGGGCTAATTATGAAAGTTGGTAACACTGAGTGAAAGTTTTTAGTTGATTAAAAATTATATGGTTTGAAAATTGGCCTAGTGGTAGCTAATAAATAGTTTTGGTGGTTAAGTGATACTATGTGAATAGTTGGTTTAATATATGAACTATTGGGATGGATTATAACTTATTGACCCAAGTTGTGTGGTATGAGTTATAGTCTTCTTTTATATTATTTGCTATGAGAAGTGATGTGGATCACTTATATGTTGTAGGAATTATTGGTGGAATTTGTTTGGAAGTTAAGTAACAGGCCAAGTCTTATTTTTGCACAAGGGGAAACCCTTTTGGTATAAAAGGGTTAAGGTAATAGGGGAATTTATATTTCTTATTGCTTTATTTAACTATTTTTTAGTAGATAATATTATCTAGTATGCATTACATGTTTTAAACAATTGAATGCAAATAAAATGTGTTTTAGAAGGGTTTATGGGGTACTACTTTAATAATAATGTATTTATATTTACTATCTATTTAATAATAATGTTATTTTATAGAAATAAAATTATTAGCATACATTGTGGTTATAAAAATGAGGAGCTGCACTTAGGGAGTGCAACTAGGTTTGGTACCTCAAATAGCCTAAGGAACTGCTTAAAGGATGAATTATGAGTGTTATACTACCTTAGAGTATTGAAGTGATCGATACTCAAGAAAGGTAGAAAAGGGTAGGAGGCATGATCTTGGTGGGAGTTCACCAATGGGGAGATATGGTCTTGTGATATTCTATTGCTCACTGTCAATACTTAGGGTTGCCTTTCATATTATAGGCTCAGTACACTAAAGTGATTAGTGGATTGAGTGTTCTACACCTCTCAGTAGGAGAGGGAATCTGACATATGAAGTGTGAGATTGAGTGCCTAGGCCAAGGTAGCCCTCACATGCAGAGTAAGTCAGACTGGTTTTATAACATCCTAAATTTCTTAATCTCGTGATTAATTGTTAATTGAGGGTAAAATAATAATTAGTGTGGGATTTGAAATTTAGATGATTACTTGATGATTTGACCATTGAGATGTTAAATGAGTAGGTATGGGTGAGAGGAGTGCATTTTGGGGTAAAGCAAGTACATGTGGTGAGAATGAATCTTACTGTGCTATGCGTTGTGGCTTGTACTACATGTGTTACAGCATATGGACCAAAAATCACTTCTTAAATCATGAAATTTCAGAAGGAAAAATTTAAGAAACACATAAGAGAAGGAGCGAAGAAGGGTTAAGGAGCTAGGCAAGCTATTTCAAGCCATTAGAAGGTGCTTTTGATTGATTACTTAGTGGGTAAGCTACATATAACTTTTACCTTTCATTGTACACAAATTTTTTCAAAAATGAGTTATAAGGAAATTGAATTAGTGGAATCTGAGAGGTTTAATTCTTGCCTAATAGTGATATAAAGGTTCTCGAGAGTTAAATTAGAGCTTTACAATTAGTTCAAAGCTAAACTGAAGAGTTTTGAACTCGTAAGCTCAATTTTGGCCCTAAAGAGAGAGAATTTAGGGCAAAAATTTGATTTGGGCAAAATAAGACCAGTTAGGGTGATGTAAAGGAGTAATCAAGTAGTAATGAACCTAGAATGGATAGATAAAAAAGATTTTATGGTTGAATATAGCCCTAAATAGTAAATATGAATTTTTGGCCAAAATGGATCAAATGACTAAAATGTACCAAATGTGTTCAGATTGGCATATTGGACGTGTGACTAGAGAAAGGAAGCTTGAGATAAGCTATAGTGGTTGTTGTAATCCATGGGTAACCTTCCTAGTGACAAAAGGGTTAAGGTAACTGAATAACTTTTTTTATTTGACTATTTATTGTAACTGTGTGTGAGTATGCTATGTAGTACATGAACTTGTTTTGGATTAAGCATGTTTTATAGCATTCTATAAATGTTGCATTAAATAGCTTTTAGTTGAATAAAAGTGTTAGAAAAATGTGATTTCAATTGATATGTTATATATATATACATATATCTATATATGAGAAAACATGTAAAATGATAACGAGGAACCTTGAATGGTTCGGAAAGCATGATTATAAGGGTGGGAGTTCACCTAAGTAGAGAGGTAGTGATAAGACCATATGGCAGATTCTCCTTAGTACTCGACGAGGTGCGGTGTTGGAGATATACCTCCTTAATGCCTTATAAGGTGCGGTGTTAGAGAAGATTTCTTTAATGCCTATTGAGGCACGGTGTTAGAGATTTGAGACTCTTTAGTGTCTATGTGATATGGTGTTGGAGTCAATGACACTCAATTGTGTGTATTGGGGGAAACCATAGCTCGTAAGTGAGATAGAACATCTTTGGTCGAGTGATTCTACCACTACAAGTGAGCTCAAGGCCAGTGAGAGTGTATGTTGGTCTAAGGCAAGCCTATAATTTCATGTCGGGGTGATTTGGAGGTTCAGTTGGTAGTAATCATGCTATGGAATGTTATATGTGAGAAAGTGGTGAAACACGGAGTAAAGAGGTGAAATGTGTAACATGAATGTAATTTAAGTGGAACTTGTGATATATGCTATTTTAATGAGACTTAAATGATATATTATGCTTTACTTCCATATTATTGTATGTGATAGTCAATAAGAGTGAGTTATTTTGTTATTGAGATTTTTATTTGACCCTCGTGGTTACTTGTTTGCAGGACCAAGTAGAGATTTGGGTAAGGGAAGAGAATATGGATCGGGTTGAGTTGTTGAAGCTGTGTAAACTCTTAGTTGGTGTAATGAACTAGAAACCTTATGCATATAGGTGTAAATGAGTTGCCATAAGGTTGCAGCATGACTTGAGTAATGATTTTTGCAGAATCTTAACCCAATTGTATGTACATGTGATGAAATAAATCAAGGGCTATAATTTGAGTATATTTGTGTTGAAATTGTTATTGATATTAGTGAATCTTAAGCCCAAATGAAAAATTATGATGAAATGAGTAATTTGGGGCTAAGATTGAATTGTGATTGTGTTATTGTGAACACCATATTTTGTCCGAGTATTTTTTTAATTTAATAATAAATAACCAAAAAAATAAAAAAAATACAAAAATAAAATTTAATCCTTTTTAGTATTGTATTTTCAAAATAAAAAAATATTTTAATTAATAGGGTTTAATATTATAATCTGTTGATTAGGATTTTATTTCTTTAGCTCATTAAAACAACTAAAAATATAATAAATATAAAAAAAATAAAAATTCAATCCTTTAAGGATTATTTAAAAAAAATAAATAAACAACTAAAAAATTATGGTTAAATATATATATATATATATATATATCTGTGTGTGTGTTTGTGTGTGTGTAAACAGAAGGTTAAACGTTGGAACGTGTGTGTGTGTGTGTTCATCGAAGGTTAAATGCTGGAACGTGTGTGTGTGTTCACCAAAGGTTAAATGCTTTAACCATCCATCAGTATGGTCCTTCATTTAAAAAAATGTCAGACGAGGGAAGGAAGAGCAGACTCTCGGCCAGACCAGATGAAAGAGCAGAAAAGAGGCAGAGTAGAAGCTTCACAGAGCAGAACACGCACACACGTACATGAAAGCAAAAAAAAATAGAAGGAGAGAAAAAGAAAAATCATGCACGTTATGGCAGAAGCAGAGCACAGGGAAAAGAAGAAGAAAGCCGAACACGAAACACATGCATGCATGCAACAGACAGAGAATAAAGCAGAAAAATAGACACACATTCACTTGGCGGAGAAAACACAGACACATTTGAAAAATAGAGCAGAAAACAATGACTGAAAAAGGAGAAGAGAAAAGGCGAGAAGAATAGAGCAGAAAGGAAGCACGCAAACAGCTCTCACACACAAGCTTTATCTGCTTTAAAAAGGGAGGACTAGAGACAAGAATAAAGAGGAGAGAAAAGAAAGGAAGAAGGAGGAGGAGAGTCAGACAAACAAAAAGAGAACAGAAGAGGAAGAGAGAGATGAAGAAGGAGAACGAGGGAAGGAAAAACAGAGCCTAAAAAACACAGCATGCATGCACGAAGATAAAATGGATGGGGGGGACTGGAGAGTGAGAGAGAGCACCGAAAACAGGGGGTTAGAACAGAGGAGAGAGGACGGACGAGAAAGGGACAAGAAACAGAGCACAGAGGGAGAGACCGAGTGAGGAAGGAGAGGACCGAGCACAGCACCTGAACACAGCACTCACGTGAAAAGAAGGGAGATGAGAATGAACGAGGAAGAGCACGAGAACGGGAGAAAGAGACCGAAGGAGTTGAAAACAGAGCGTGAACGTGAGAGAAGAATAACAGAGACTGAGAAAGAGATAGACCGAAGGGAGAAAGTATAACAAGGACCGAGAAAGAGAGTAGGAGACAGTAGAGCGTTTGAGCGAGAGAGAAGAGGGAGTTTGAGGACTTGAAGAAAAGGAACAGACAAGAGAGAACTGAGAAGAGGGAGAACAAACACACGGACAAAGACAGAGAGTAAGTAACACAGAGACAAGTGATAAAGCCAAGGGAGAAGGGCTGGACGCAATAAGATTCCATCGTGAGATCTGGAGTTGAGACTCAAGAGGGTGGTTATGGATTCATCACCGATGGATTGGCTGTGTTTGCCACTAATTGCAAGTAAGAATTACTTCTAAGTCTTTGTTTTAAAAATATAAATTTTCCAGTTCTTTTTTTTGAAACCTTTGGCTTGATTGACATGTTGTTTTTGCCACGTTTGTTATGCATTCCCTTTGAATAGTCATTCATTTATGAAACATTATAGTTTGTATCTTATTGTGACACAAATAGAGTCCAATCAACTATCATGAATTTCAAAGCTTTGACAAAATTTTAGTGTGTTTGCTTAAAATTGAAATGAAGTTTTTCCACTGGTCTGCTGAATATCTCTGCTACTGTTTGGTACTGTTATGCATATTTGGTATAGCTTAATGTGGTTCTATTAATATCAGAATTTGTGTTTACTCTTCACACCACTCTTTCAAAGTTTACCTTATGAGATTTAAAAAAAAATAATTTTCATAGGTATTTAAAATGATCATATATCGTGAAAATCAATAAGATTTTGCAGGTATGAGGATTAATTTTGTATATAATAATATGAGTTTTAAAGGCCCATCATTAAAATTAACTCTTTTTTATATATAATTTAAATTAATAAAATATTTAAGTCTAATGAGAGATTTCAAGAATATTTGTTGAGATTTAAATTAAGTACATCATCATATGGGATAATAAATCCTGTAGATGATGTGATTATCACTTTGTATACAGTAAATAAATAAATGAACTTTTGTAAATAAAATTAAATGTTTTTAATATAATAAAATTAATTAATCAAATTAATGCATTAAATCTTTTGGTCATGTGAGATTTTTGAATATCCATAGACCTCAGAATAATCATCTTACCGTGAAAGTCAATAAGACTTTATAGGTATAGCGATTAAGATTTTTACATTGTAAAGTGCAAATTATACAATTACATATTAAAATACATTTAAAATATATAATATTTAATCCTTTATAGTGTGAGGATTTTGAGTCTCTGCAGATATTTAGGATAATCGTATTACCGTAAAAGTTAATAAGACTTTACAGGTATGATGATTAAAATTCTCTAAAAACATATATATGCATGCTTGAATAAATTATTACTAACATATAAATAAATTTAATTCTTTTATTGTGAGAGATTTTGAAATCTCCACAGATATTCAGAATGATTGCATTATCGTATGAGCTAATAAGGCTCTACAGGAACTGCAATTAGATTCTCAATCATAAAATATAAAAAAATAATTTTAAATCCTTTTCTTTTCCAAAAATTCAAAAATTGAGAAAATAATTAAAATTAAATTACTTTTTGCAATTTAAAAATACACATATCAAAAATTTCATAAATTGTTTTAGTTGCAAAATGGTAAATTATTTTTAATTAATTTCTCTTCAAAAAAAATATTTTCACCAACAAACTTATAAGCCCAAACTACTTGGACTTTGATCCCTATCACAGGGTACATAGGCCTCAGAGCCAGATTCTGAGTCAAATCCTCCCCGTAAATAAATAAACATTTCTCGCTTAATTCTTATTTTTTTTTATATATCAAACACATGAATATAAAAGGGATAATTAAAATAATTTTAAAACTATATTTATATAGCACAACAAACTTCAGGTAACCGTTCTTACGAACGGGTGTTGTGGGGTGCCTAACACCTTTCCCATACTCAATCGATTCCCGAACTTATTTTCTATTTTCACAAACCACCCTTATTCACCTTTAAATGGTTTCCCGATATTTCCCTCAAAATCTTGGTGGCGACTCCCATTTCTCTAGTCTTCCTTTTGAAGGCCAGAACCTCTGCTCTCGCACCGTCCGCATCGCATTTACGGGTGCGACAGTTATGAATATGAATGTATGTGTTTATGTTGAGAAAAGAGCCAAGTAGGCTATATTATGTCAAGTAATGGCAATTTGTGCAAGTTTGTGGAAAGTGGAAATTGGCCGTGTGAGGATTAAATTTTGATATATGTGTATATTTGTGATGTAGTATAGTCAATCAGGTGTATTAGGTCCTTTTGAATTTGATTCAAGGCCTTGTGTGGTCTAATGAGAAAAAGGGATCAATTTGAGCGCTTTAGTGTACAAATTTTCCAAAAAAAGTGACTTTTTGCACCTATTTGTCTATATTTTGATTAGACCATTAGATTGTGTCCAAACCTATCTCATTACCTAGCTTATGAATTAAGCTTTGTATGCATGCTTGAATCATTCTGATCGGATATCGTATGTGAAAACGGCGTATGCCGGAAGTTTGTCATTTTTGCTGTCAAAATGATAGTAAAAATTCGGACAGGCACGCCAAAGCACATGGTGACACATGCCATGATGCATGATATAGAAAGATTGAGTGTGTGGCTTTGTGCCACATGCCATAGCATCCGGACCAATTCCCAACCTAATTTTACTATTTAATTGCATGCAATTGAGATGGGAATGCTTATTGGTTGTGTCCACTACACATTATACAAATGTGTGATTTACTTTCACTATGTATTCTCTGACATGTTGTGATTTATAATGATTTTGTGAAACAAATCTTTGGCTAAAACTTTTCAAATAAATTCTTGGGTTATTGAGTGATTTGTGATTTGGTACTTTTGTAATCTTCTCTTGTATCGAGTGGATATAGAAGGAGGTTACATATTTGGTATCAATTTCTTGAGTTTTGAGACCTGATTATGGTTGATGCATTTATTTAGAGATATGGCAACTTATGATTGTTCATTACACAACTCTTTCCCTGATGTCCTTTGTTTTTCTTATTTTTGTCCTTAGGAGAGGAGAAAATAGTATAGTATGAGAGGCACTCGTGCTAGAACTATTGTATCTAGACATATTGTTGAGGAGGAGCGGAAGTCAAAAGTTCAACCGGTTCAACTGTAAAGAAAAAGATGTGATGAGCTACTTGAGGAGTTTAGGGATATCGTGGTAGACATAAGGCAGACTATAAGGGATCATGACACGATCCTAAAGGGTAGAGAGCAAGAAGAGAGAGTTGAAGCTTAAAATATTTTGATGCATGAGGAAGCACATAGTAGATCTAGACCATATCAGGGTTTAGGTAGTAGGCAAGATATTCATGGCATTGATCTATCTATTGATTGTGCTTGGAAGATGTTTGTTCAATTCAACCCACTAACTTTTGACAGAAGTATGAGAGAGGGGGAAGCAAAGATGTGGATAGAGTGACTAGAAACCATCTTTGAGGGGGTAATCTGTACCCCTGAGCAAAAGGTTGTCTAGCTATGGTACAGCTAGTGAGTGCTACTAAGAGATGGTGGGAATCTATGAGAACAACTAGTGGTATTGGGTTAAGCTGGGATGAACTCAAGAAAGTTTTCTTCAACTATTATTTCCCAATCTCATTCAGAATCGAGAAGGAAGAGGAATTTCATGCTTTCAGGTAGGGAGACCTAGATCAGGAAGAGTTCCTCAAGAGGTTTAATGACTTATTAGCTTACTCCATATACCTCCAGCATAGCAGTGACTTAAAGTGGAAAGCTAAGAGATTACTTGAAAAGATGAGACTAGAGTATCACCAACAAATAGCACTGCTTGGTGTGATGACTTATGAGGAGATGTGCCACAAGCTAAGGGTAGCAGCTAGGCATGGCAGAGAGGAAGATGTCAGGAGGAGACGAGATATTATGGAGAGATTTTCATCTCCTTTGGGTCCGACTGGCAAAATTTTTAAGAGGCTTAAGTTTAGTGGGGGCAGTTTGAATTCTTCTGGGAGGAGGGGTTTCAATAGAGGATCTCAATCTCGACTTATGCATAGAGGGTCAATGCAAAGAGGTGGGGATATGAGAATTGGGTCTCCACGGTCCTCGAGGCAAGCGTTGAATGTTCCAGCTTCAACTCTTAGTATTGGAAGGACACCCCAGTGCAACATATATAGCAGATCTCATCCAGGAAGATGTTGGCCTTGCTACAAGTATGGTATGTTTGGTCACATAGTAAGACAGTGCCCAGAGGGTAGATTTGAGAGGATTAAGCAAAGATCTATAGTTCCTGGTTGAGTATTTATGATTAGGCAAGAAGAGGCCAAAGCGTCTCTAAACTTGATCAGCGGTATGATTTATGTTTGTGGTCACAAAGTAAAAGCATTATTTGATTCGGGTGCCAAGCATTCTTTTGTGTCTGAGGAGTATGTGGATAGGTTAAATTTGTCATTGCAAGAGTTGCATGTACTTATTAAAATAATGATGCCTTTTGGATCGTCTAGTATTGCAAGTAAAGCTTGTCAAGGTGTGGAGATTTGATTTAAGGATAGAATTTCCAAGATCGATTTGATTTATATTCCTATGAGAAAAATAAATGTGATTATTGGCATGGATTGGCTAGCAATAAATAATGCTACGCTTGGCTGTGCCATAAAGATAGTTTTACTACTAGTGTTGGGTGCAGTAGTGGATTCTTTAGAGCAGCCTAAGTTTCTATCAGTAGTGAGTGCTGAAAAGTTGATCCGGCAAGGTTGTGATGCCTATATAGTGTTATTTTCAGCTAGTACGGTATATGATGGTGGAATCGAGAAGCTTGGATTAGTAAGTGAGTTCCTAGGGGTATTTTTCAATGAAAAAACTAGATTACCTCCTAAAAGGGAAGTTGAGTTCTCAATTGATTTGGTTCCTGAAACTGAATTGATATCAAAGGCCACATATAGAATGTCCTCATCAGAATTGGCTAAGCTAAAGAAGCAAATTGAAGATTTGTTAGAGAAAGGATTCATCAAATCAAGTGTATCACCCTGGGGATCACCAGTATTGTTTGGGAGGAAGAAGGATGGTAGTCTATGTCTTTATATAGACTATCGGCAATTGAACAAAGTAATTGTGAAGAACAAGTATCCTTTACTAAGGATAGATGATCTTTTAGATCAGTTGGCTAGTGCCTTGTTGCTCACCGCAAGTGCACGGGTCGTAGCAAGTAATATAATGAAAGTAAAGTATCGTTCCCTCGAGGATTTGTTCAAAAACAATGATCAAGCAAAAGACTAAGTAAATTTGATCAAGTTGAGCTACACAAAGTTAGGTGAAAATGATTTTGCTTATGAAGCTAATACTAGAAAATAAAGAAAAGTGAGTGATTCACAAACTTCCAACACAATTTAGGACCTAGGATTATTTATCCCCCTTGCATTTCATAACACCAAAATTACCTCCTCTCATAAATGCTTTTAATGAAAATAAGTGCTAACCTAGGGTTCTAAAAATACTTGGACAAGCTCTCTCAAGTCATGAACAAGTGTTTAGTTAAATTGATTGCACAATCTCTTGTTACAATTAATAAAACTCAATTTTAAACACCAACCCTAATGTGGCTATGTAAGGCTAGCAAGTATATCTCTATCTTACTAGCAAAACCATCCATTCAACATGCAAATATCAAGTTCTTACACAATTTTACCCAAGTTCTACACTCAACCTAGCCCTCTCAAGCATCAATTAAGTGAACCCAACATCTAAATGGTGGCCAATCAAGTAGAAGCATTAAGGAAAGAGTAAAATAAACACATATATATCATTAATCACAAAAAGAGAGGAGAAATATAGTGTTAATCCATACAAGGGTTCCAAATAATCCTAGAACAAAGGGTTTAGCTACTCATAATCATCCACAAGCTACAAATATACAAAATAAGTAGACTCATTTCAGATTACAAGAGAGGAAAGGGAAGAGGAATAGAAAAACCAAAGAAAATGAGCTCCAAATGTCTTCAAAGCTTCAATCTCTTGATCCCAACTCTTCCAATGCCCAAACCCTAGCACAACCAAGCTCCAAAAGTGTCTAAAGTCTGAAGAATGCGTTCTGGGTCGAGCTCTCAGCTTATATGTATCCTAGCCAACTAATTTCTGATAAATAAAACGCAGCGTTTTTCTGACAGTGGCGAAAGTCGCGAACGAAAGTCACGACTTTGGGACGACTTTGGCAGTTTTACACTGTTTTTATAGCTAACGAAAATCATTCATTTTGCTCTTGATTTCTTCATCCAAAAAGCCTTCCAAAAACATCCACAAAGCTCCAGAAATGCTTCTAATCAAAACTTCAATCAAAATAACATAAAATTAGGCTAAAAATATCAAATTCAAGCCAAGAACACAAGCCCAAAACAAAATGCACATTTTCCTAAATTGGGCAATAAAAACATATACAATTAAACCAAAATGGACTAGAATCTAAGGAAAATGTGATGAAATAACATGAACTTCTAGAGGTTAACATGCCTCTATCTTTTTTAAGATTAACTTGAGGTCAGGGTATCATCAGTTGATCTACTAAGACAGCTTTCAAAACTTGGTATGGTCATTATGAGTTTTTGGTTATGCTATTTGGTTTGACCAATACGCTTATAGTATTCATAGACTATATGAACTGTATATTCAGGCCATACTTAGATTAGTTTGTAGTTGTCTTTATAGACGACATCTTGATCTATTTTGAGAATGAGGAGCAGCATGCGAAGCATTTGAGGACGGTGCTTTAGATTTTGAAAGATAAGAAGTTGTACATCAAGCTCAGTAAGTATGAGTTTTAGTTGAGAGAAGTTAGATTTTTAGGACATGTGGTGTTAGCGTATGGAATTTTTATGGATCCGCATAAAGTTGATGTAGTATTAAAGTGGGAGCATCCTAGTTCAGTCATAGAGATACATAGTTTTCTAGGTTTAGCTGGGTATTGTTGATGATTTATCTAGGGATTTTCCCAGATAACTTCATCTTTGACTAAGCTAATGCGAAAAGATCAACCTCAGATATGAGATGACAGGTGTGAAGTGTCATTTCAAAAGCTAAAAAAGAAGTTAACCATAGCACCAGTGTTGATTATCCCTAATCCAAGGTTACCTTACGAGGTGTACACGAATGCATCGTTAAGAGGTTTTGGTTGTGTCTTGATGCAAGACAGTCAGGTAGTACCATATACTTCACGATAATTGAGTCCGCATGAAGAGAACTATGCTGCACATGACTTATAGCTCACAGTAGTGGTGTTTACTCTAAAGATCTGGTGCCATTACTTGTATGGTGCAGTGTTCATTGTGTTTAGCGACCATAAGAGTTTAAAATACCTAGTAGATCAAAAGGAGCTGAATATGAGGCAAAGGAGATAGATGAAGCTTCTTAAGGATTACAACTTTGAATTGAAATACTATCAGGGTAAAGCTAATGTGGTTGCTGACGTATTGAGTCAGAAGACTTTGCATGTGTCAAGTCTTATGGTGAAGGAGCGCAGATTGATGGAATTATTTGTTGAGTCATTGCAGGATGCACCACTGAAGGCATTAGTTGGTGCCTATATAGCAATCATTTTTAGAGAGAATTGAGAATGGCACAACTAGAAGATGAGAGTCTTCTGAGGATTAGAGAAGACATTGAACTGTAGATTTCAGTTTTAATGATGATGGGTTTGTGGTTTATTGGGACAAGATCTGTGTGCCCGATGATGTTAATTTGAGAAAGGTGATTTTGAATGAGGCTCATGGTAGTAAGTACACAATCCATCCAGGAGCTATAAAGATGCACTAGGATATGAAGCGGGATTAGTGGTGGCCTAGTATGAAGAAAGATGTTACGAAGTTTGTGACTCGATGTTTGACCTATCAAAAGGTTAAAATAGAGCACCAGAGACCAGCAGGAATGTTACAACCATTAGATATTCCTAAGTAAAAATGAGATAGTATTTCCATAGATTTTGTAACTGGGTTGCCAAGAACTCAGTCAGGACATGATGCCATTTGAGTTATAGTCGATAAACTCATGAAATCAACTCATTTCCTACCAGTTCAGATTAGTGATTCTCTAGAAAAGTTGGCAGAGATCAATATCGAAGAAGTGGTAAGGCTACATGGTATGCCATAAAGTATAGTATTTGATAGAGATTTGAGATTTACATCTAAGTTATAGGGAGCTTTACGGCGTGCTATGGGTATTGAGTTGAGATTCAGTACGGCATATCACCTACAGATGGATGGCAGACAGAGCGGACCATACAGACTTTAGAGGATGTGTTGAGAGCTTATGTATTGGAGTTGAAAGGTAGTTGGGATAGCCATCTCCCTTTAGCTGAATTTGCTTACAACAACAGTTACTACTCCACTATTCAAATAGCACCATATGAGGCATTATATGGGAGAAAATGTAGGTCACCTCTTTGTTGGATAGAATTGAGTGAAAGGAATATGTTGGGACTCGATGTTATGGACTAAACGACTCACAAGATTGATTTGATAAGGTAAAAGTTATTGATAGCTCAGAGTAAGTAGAAGCGTTACGCGAATAGGCATAAAAAGCCATTAGAATTCCTGGTGGGAGACCATGTGTTTTTAGGGGTTACACCACCAATGGGAATTAGGAGATCGATAAGAGCCAAGAAATTAACTTCTTGATTCATTAATCCTTTTGAGATTCTGGAAAGAATTGGATCATTTGCCTACAAGATTGCTTTGCCGCCACAGTTGTCTAGTGTGTATCATGTATTTCATATGTCACAGCTCAAGAAATATCAACCTGATCCTTCACATGTGATAAAACCAAAGGAGATTGAACTCTAGGAGAATTTGACGTATAAGGCTGAGCTAGAGTGAATCGTAGATGTGAAAGAGAAGCAATTGAGAAACAAGACCATATGATTGGTTAAGGTTTTCTGGTGAGGCATGGCTCCTGGTAATACTACCTGAGAGGCAGAGGATAGAATGAGACAGTAGTATCCTTACCTATTACTATAGGTATGTGTTTACGTGTTTTATGAATTCTGGGGGCAAAATTCTTAAAAGGAGGGGAGAACTGTAACATTCTAAATTTCTTAATCCCATAATTAATTGTTAATTGAGGGTAAAGTGATAATTAGTGTGGGATTTGAAATTTAGATGATTACTTGATGATTTGACTCATTAAAATGTTAAATGAGCAGGCATGGGTAAGAGGAGTGCATTTTGGGTTAAAGTAAGTGCGCGTGGTGAGAAGGAATCTTACTGTGCCATGTTCCATGGCTTGTGCTGCATGCATTACGGCACATGAACCAAAAATCACTTCTTAAGTCGTGAAATTTTAGAAAAAAAAAATTTAGAAACACACAAGAGAAGGAGAGAAGAAGGGCTATAAAGCTAGGGCAAGCTATTTCACGTCGTTGGAAGGTACTTTTGATCGATTACTTAGCGGGTAAGCTACATATAACCTTACCTTCCATTCTACACAAATTTCTCCGAAAATAAGTTATAAGGAAATTGAATTAGTGGAATCTGAGAGGTTTAATTCTTGTTTAATAGTGATAAAAAGATTATTGGGAGTTAAATTAGAGCTTTGCAACTAGTTTAAAGCTAAACTAAAGAACTTTGAACTTGTAAGCTCAATTTGGCCCTAGAGAGAGAATTTAGGGTAGAAATTTAATTTGGGCAAAATAAGACCGGTGGAGGTAATGTAAAGTAGTAATTGAGTAGTAATGGACTTATAATAGATAGACGAAAAAGAGTTTACAGTTGAATATATCCCTAAATAGTAAATATGAGTTTTTAGCTAAAATGGACCAAATGACTAAAATGTGCTAAATGTATTTAAATTGGCATATTGGACATGTGAGTAGAGAAAGGAAGCTTGAGATAAGCTATAGTAGTTCTTGAAATCCACAGGTAACCTTTCTAGTGATAGAAGAGTTGAGGTAATTGAATAACTTCCTTTATTTGACTATTTATTGTAACTGTGTGTGATTATACTATGTAGTGCATGAACTTGTTTTAGATTAAGCATGTTTTATAGCATTATGTAAATGTTGTATTAAATAGCTTTTGATTGAATAAAACCATTAGAAAAATGTAATTTCAATTGATATATTATACATATATATATATATATGCTATGTATAAGAAAACATGTAAAATGGTAATGAGGAACCTTGAATGGTTCGGAAAGCATGATCATAAGGGTAGGAGTTCACCTGAGTAGAGAGGCAGTGATAAGATCATATGAAAGATTCTCCTTAGTGCCGGACGGCGTGCGATGTTAGAGATATACCTCCTTAGTGCCTTACATGGTACAGTATTGGAGAAGATCTCCTTAGTGCTTATTGAGGTGCAGTATTAGAGATTTGAGACTTCTTAATGTCTATGTGATATAGTATTGGAGTCAATGACCCCATTGTGTATATTAGGAAAAACTATAGTCCGTAAGTAAGATAAAACATCTTTAGCCTGGTGATTCTACTACTATAAGTGAGCTCAAGGCCAATGAGAGTGTACATTAGTCTAAGGTGAGCTTATGGTTTCGTGTCGGGGTGATTTAGAGCTTCGGTCTGTAGTGATCATGCTATAGAATTTTATATGTGAGAAAGTGGTGAAAAGTGGAGTAAAGAGGTGAAATTTGAAATATGAATGTAGTTTAAGTAGAACTTGTGATGTATGCTATTTTAATGAGATTTAAATGGTATATTATACTTTACTTCCATATTATTACATGTGATAGTTAATAGAAATGGGTTATTCTATTATTGAAATTTTTGTCTCACCCACATGGTTACTTGTTTACAGGACTGAGCAGTAATCTGGGTAAGGGAAGAGAATCTGGACTGACTTGAGTTGTTGAAGCCATGTAAACTCTAAGTTGGTGTAATGAATTAGAAACCTTATGTATATAGGTGTAAATAAGTTGTGATGGGGTTGCATGCATGACTTAAGTAATGATTTTTATGGAATCTTAGCCCACTTGTATGTACATATGATGAAATAAATTAAGGGCTATGATTTGAGTATATTTGTGTTGAAATTGTTGTTGATATTGGTGAATCTTAAGCCCAAGTGAGAAATTATGATGAAGTGAGTAATTTGAGGCTAAGATTGAATTGTGATTATATTATGAATGTGAATGTATGTGTTTATGTTGAGAAAAGAGCCAAGTAGGCTATATTAGGCCATGTAATGGCAAATTGTGCAAGTTTATGGAAAGTAGAAATTAGACGTGGGAGAGTCAAATTTTGATGTATATGTATATTTGTGATGTAGTATGATCAATCAGGTGTATTAGGTCCTTTTAGATTTGATTCAAGGCCTTATATAGTCTAATGCAAAGGTAGCCCTCACATGGAGAGTAAGTCAGGCTGGCTCTAGGAGGGAATTAGCTTTGACTGCTTAGGATTTACGTCGAAGGTGCACAGGCAGTTTAGTGAATCAAATCATGTCTTGATTTATATTTTGTGCCTGTGGAGGTACAGTACGTATAAGGTTTATCTACAAGCTAAAGAGTGTTGGGGGGATTCTGTTAGTCAGGAAAGGCTATATCGGTCTATCTCATGTATTCAAGCATTTTAATAAGTTAATTATATGTTATTTTGAATCTATTATTTATTTACTTGACTATGGCTTTCTTTGTAATAAGAAATATTAATTTCTCTATTCTGAGAATGTGATTGTCTCACCCCTTTCTTTACAATATTTACAGGTCCAGGCGAAAGATCCAATAGTGGATAAGGAAAAGAGCTAAGCTAGGGGTTTTCTTGTGATTTGTAAAGAATTGTAAACCATTTCTTTTGAGCAAATACATTGTAAGGTATTAGGTTAGGGTACCAGTAGGATGTGACTATTCATATATGTGAATATGTGTGGATTGTGTGTTTGTGTATGAATTTTTATCTGCTTGTAGACTTGTAGCTAGGAAACTTGGTTATAATGTGTGGCTTTGATGGATTCATTTGATATACCAAGTTTCCACTACAAGAATATATATATATATATATATATATTATGGTATATATGTGAATATATGTGATTGTATAAGAAAATTTAAAGTGATTGCATTGTGAATTGTGTACTATAGGAAAACATCCACCTTGGATAGAGAGAGTCGGTGTGTGGGCGCCACAGGGATCTCTAAGCCTAGTAAAAATATTTAACATGTGTATTTATGTGAGTATATGGTGCTTGAAATGGTATTTGACTACTCTTGTGTGATTTGTGAATTTTGGGAGCTTAGGGTCCATTTTAAAAAATGGCATTCAGGTAGTCAAATTTTGATATAAGGGGATTTTCTATCATTTGAGTGTTTTATTAGGTACTCCTAGTCTTATTTGACATGTCCAAAGTGTTTTCACAAGTTTGTGACTCTTAGAATAAGATTTGCACAATTTTGAAAATGGTTTTTTTTACCAAAAAGCTATACTTTTGCATTCGGGTGTCTAAATTTCAATCCGACTGTTGGCTTTTCCTAAAAGTTAGGTCACAAGTGAAACCTTTTTATAATCTTCGTGTGGGCTTTAGAATCATCTTGATCGGACATCAGACGGAGAAACGGTGCACTCTGCAAGTTGGTCTAGAGGTGCTATCATGTGTAACATCCAAAATTTTAATCTTGCGTTAATGACTAATTAGTGGTTGAATTAGTGATTTAATATGGGATTAGGGTTACGTGTAGTGAAGTGTTATTTTGACTCATTTGGATGTTATATGAACAAATACGAGTGAAAGAGTAGAATCCTGAAGCAAAGCGTGTGAGGATTTTCCTCACTATGCCACACACCGCAGCGAGGAATAGATGTGCCGCGGTGCATGGTGCAGAACTCTGATAAGTGGGATATGTCCAGCTCGTGAAGAACAAAAGGGTAACAAGGAGAAAAGGGTTCATACATGGAGAAGAGAAGAGCATCTGCTGGGGCAAGCAAAATCAGGAGCAAGAACAACGTTTCTGACCTGTTACTTATCATGTAAGTCTCATACTGCCTTAACCACCAATTTTACCCTATTTTCTCTTAGTTTTAACTAGTGAAAAATTAAATTTAGGAGTTTTAAGGAGTTGATTTCTTGCCCTATAGTAATAGAAAGGTTCTCTGAAATTAAACTAGTACTTTGTGACTGGTTTAGGTCAAAACGATAAAGCTTTGAAGCTATAGGCACAAATTGCCCCAATCTAGAGAGAGTAGTGACAGAAATTTGGCTAGAAAAGGTTAAATCTTGTAGGGAAGGGTAATCAATGGTAATATACATAATCGAGTGTGAATTATGGAATTGATAGCGATTAGGTGCTTAATTGTGATAATTGGTACTTTTTGTCAATAGTGAAATTGATTTTGAATACCAATTTTATGTAGATTCTTGTGTGTGATGCACAAATAACAAAGAGAGATTCGAGTAAAGACATTATACGGGTAAACCTTTCTATCGGATAGAAAGATTGAGGTAACCATATAGTTTATTATGTTTATTAACTATTATAACTGTGTAAAAGTAAATACAAAATGGTGTGAATTGTTGTTTTAAGAGTTTTGTGCATGATTCGATATTGAGAATGATTTTAGCATAAACATTGGTTTGTGAAATGGAATTTGAAAAGTCATTGCTTTCAATGGATATATATATGATATGAAAGTATATGTTATGGAAATGTGAAAGAAAGCAGTGAAAATTGTCAAAAGAGCATGATCATAAGGGGTGAGAGTTCACCTAGGATTTGTAGGGATGTGTGTGTGTAGTGAAGTGAGTAAAAAAAATCATATGGTCAGGCTAGCACCGTGGGACATCCTGTGCAACATTATACGGGCTGTTACTATAGAAAATTCGGTACAACATGTTATAGGACTGTTATCATGGGACATCCGGTGCAGCATTATACGAGCTGTTACCATAGGACATATAAGCAATCTGACAACTCCCTAGTACCCATTAGGGTGTGGTTAGGAGTTAATGACACCTCTATCACAAGTGTGTAAAGAGGGAAATCATAGTCCGTAGTTGGGTTAGATTACCTATAGCCTAGTATTTCTACCATCGAAAGTGTGCTTGGGTCAACAAGTGATTGATTCAGGAGAGCCTATAGTTTCGTGTTGGGGAGCATTGGAGGTTTGGTGGCTAGATGATCATGCTAGTGTATAATTGTGTGGAAATCCTTTAAAAAGATGAAATTACTTCATATGTTGATATATAATTGATATTATCTTAGTTTTGTTACTTTGGCATGATTATTTGTGGTAATAGACATTTAATGAACTATATTGGTTACTGAGATTTTTATCCTACTTGTGGTTATTCATATTTTTAGGTCTTGGCACTAGTAGTTCAAAGGGGAAGGACATAGGCTGAGTTGACATCTCTTGCCTAAGCCTTTTGTAAGAATTGGTATAATGAATCTATAAATTGTTAGATAAAAAGGTGTATAAGTTGCCTTAGGATTCAAACATGTGCTTAGTGTGTTGAATGTTGTGTTTGGTTGATTTTGAGCTCCCTAGCCCTTTGTATATGCGTGAATGGTAAAATGATTAAATAGGCTAGTGGATGAATGTGTACATGTGTGAATATGGGATGTTGGAAGTGTATGTGTGATGATTTGGCCTTATATGAGATTGAAAATAAAAATTTTGATTTGGCCCAAAATTGTGAAATGGGCAATTTATAGGCCAAATATGTATATGTGTTATATTGTGCATGTGTATGGTCAATTAGGTGTGTATTGTCCATTTAGATGTGGTTAAGGCCTAAAAAGTGGCTAATGACGTTTGGTTTTAAATTGAGACACTTGAGTGGCAAAATTTTGGCATAAAACAGCCAAAATGCACTTGGGTGTCCATTTTTTGATAGAAATATTGGGTTGAAATGAAACCAGTGTCATTAGTTAAATTTTGAGATAAGTTTTGTGTGAGTGCTTGAATCACCCCATTCAGACATCAGATGTGGAAATGGCACACATCTGAAGCTTGTACTAGAAATCTGCATTTTAACAGCAATTTCAGGTGTGTGCGCTGTGGCACATGTATCCACATGCCACGACGCACGGCACAGACTGAATGGCTGTGGTCTCTGTGCCACATGCTGTAGTGCATATGGCACGAGCTGTGGCACACAGTCCTAAATTTGACTTCATTCTATATAATTGAGCATCATTTCTTAGTATTTGATGTGCATATTCTTATTGCTTCTACTGTGTTAGGGTTTTATAATCCAAGTAATTTATAAAATGATTTTTGTAGAAATCTTTTATTGGGATTCCAAGATTTTTAAAGTTTTTGAAGTATATGATTTTAGATTGATTGTAGTGGAGTGTATGGTAATGTTAGTGAAGGGCATTACATCATGACAGCTATTTAATGCTATTATGACAGCAACAATGGTTGAAATTCCAACATGCACGAATTTCATTTATCTGTTGGATCCTTTTAAAATTTGGTATATTAGTATTACTCTTTGAATGTGACATGTAGGCTCTAGAATCACTCTGATCGGAGGTCGAATGACGAAATGGTGCACTCTAAAAGTTGGTCCAAAGGTGCTATCATAACAGCAAAAATGCCAAATTTGTAACGTGTCTAAATTTTAATCTGATCGTTGGATCTTTTTAAAATTTGGAACAATACTAGTACTCATTAAAAGAGATGTATAGGATTTAAAAATTACTTTGATCAGATGCCAGACAGTGAAATGGAACCTCCTGAAAGTTTTCCTGAGAGGGTCTTGTGACAGCAAAATTAATGTTGTCATGATAGCAATTAATGTGTGTTTTGCTATTGTGTAATGTTTGCCCAATTTACTTCCTTGCACTACATAGTAATCCTTCAAACTTTTCTAAGAGGTTTTATATGTGTGTATTGCTATTGTATAAATTGTTTAGTAATTTAAATGGTTTGTTTCCTAAGTTAGTTTTATGATCAACTCCTTAATCACATTTAGTTTATTAGTTGTGGTGTGTTTTTGTTAACACTTGGGGTAAGTATTATAGGAGCGCTCTTTAAAAGAGCCCTCCTAAAGGATTTAAATATTTTTTAAAATTTTTTATTTTATTCTTTTAGAGCGCTCTTATAATGAGTGCTTCAAAAGGCCTGACATACAGGAGCGCATTTTTAAAAAAAGTGCTCTAATATGTTCCACATCACCTTTTAAGAGCGCTTTTTTGTTTGAGCACTCTTAAAGATGTTCTGTGAAACATGTATTTTATAGTAGTAGCACTAACCAAGCATTGTTATCAATACAAATTTTCACCCTTATTGGGATTGCTATGAGAATGTAACGAGATAGTGAATGTTGTTTGGCCAGAGTCAAACTTGTCATCGTATCCATTAAAAATGTTTTAGCTAGATATAGAGAAAGTCTCGAAGGCATTTTAAGACTTTTAACAACATCTGCTTCTAATAAACACCTCTATTATTTTGTTTATGAAAGGATGATCAGCAAGTTTTAGTTGTATCCATCAAAGTACTATCTATGACCATTCTCTTTGCCAAATATTTTTTCTCTTATGTCAAATCTTCCATGTCCATATCTTTTTCTTCATCAAATTGGTTATAAATCTATAAGAGAAAATAAAGTTGGCTTAGCTTGAATGTTTTGCATGCAAGTGGATTCAAGTTTCTTCTTTAACCTACCATTTCCACTAAAAGCATCACAAAAACTATATACATCAACGTTATTATAGGATGCTCCAATCCCACAATATTATATTCTTGTAGTTAGAATAATTCAAGAGCCATATGTAACCCTTCCCTATATCTGCTAAATATAAGAAAAGATTCTTAATCACCACTTACACAAAATCAAAACATAATCATTTAATATGTTTGAAAAGCTTAGGCCCAAGACTCATTTTGCAACATCATCAAAACTATAACACATTCAAATATTATGCAACGGAAACAAGATATATACATTCATATATACTATTGTATGCCTCCAAAATAGAGAAATAAGGTCAGTCTAAGGGCCATATGCCAAGACATGTGGCACAGAGCCTCACGACCAATTCTTCTTTGTGTCATACACCGTGGCATGAGAAGCCATGCACTGCAGCGCACATGCCTGATTCTGTAGCTATCATTTGATAGCTCAAATGATGAACTTCTAGCATGCACTGTTTCCACATATAATGTCCAATCAAAGTGATTCAAATACCCACACAAAGCTTAGCTCATAAGCTAACTAATGAGATAGGTTTGGATACGATCTAATAGTTCAATCAAAATTTGGGTACTCAGATACAAAAAGTCACTTTTTTCAAAAAATTTTGTGCACCCAAGCACTCAGATTGATCCTTTAATCTCATTAGACTATTATAGGCCTTCAATCAAGTCCAAAAAGACCTAACACTCCTGATTAACCATAATATATATCATATACACATGTATATCATAATTTAGCCATTCAACGGCCTTTTTCCATAAAACATGGCTTTTCACAATTTAACATAATTTAGCCTACTTAGTCTTTGTCACCATGAAATCACTTCTTTACATATTTACAACAAATTCACCACTAAATCTTAGCCCATCCTGTTCATTTCACCACATATTTCCACACATGGACTAAATTTCACCAAAACTTAACATAATTACCATTTTATAGCTCATAACCATTCAAAACATGCATGTAACCTTATGAAAACTTATTTGCAGAATATTCACAAGATTTAGGCTCATTACACAAACTCTATAATCACACAGGTTTAACAACTCTAAACCAGTCCTAACGCTTTTTCCTTGCCCTGATCACTGCTCTGTTCTATAAAAAATAACCACAGGGTAAGATAAAAATCTCAATAACAGAATAACTCTTTACTATTGGCTACCACATGCAACTATATGCAACTATATGAAAGTATAGCATAATATATAAGTAAACATAGCACGTATCACATGTTTCACTTTAAATCACATCAACATATATTTTTTCACTTCTTTTACCCCTATATTCACCACTTTTTAGTACTTTTCCACATATAGCATGATTACTACTGACTGAACCTCCAAATCACCCTAATTTAAAATCATAGGCTTACCTTAGACCAATATACACTCTCATTATCCCTGAGCTCAACTTCAATAGTAGAATCACCCAGTCAAAGGTGCCCTACCTCACTTTTGGACTATGATTTTTCCTAATACACACAATGGGGTGTCGCTCAAACACTGCATCACATTGATACTAAAGAGTTTAAATCTCCAACACCACACCTCAAAAGGCACTAAGGAGATATAATTCTCCAACACCACACCCTACTGGGCATTAAGAAGAATGGTGCCATATGGTCTTTCTCTATCTCTCTACATGGGTGAACTCCCACCTCTATGATCATGTTTTCCAAACCAATCATAGGTTCTACATTCATACATATATCCACAACACATAGCATATATATATATATATATATGTAAAGTATGAAATCACATATTTTCACTCATCTGTTTGATCAAAAGCCATTTTCATGCAACATTCATGCAATGCCATAAAACATGCTTAGCTTAAAATAATTTCACGCACTAAATGGCATATTCACATATAGTTACAATAAATAATCAAATAGAGAAAGTTATTCGGTTACTTCAACCCTTTTGTTACTAGAAAGGTTACCCATGGATTTGAACAACCACTAACGCATCATTACAAGCCTCTTTCCACACTTTACTCGTGGATTATGCCAATCTATACATAATTGGCACAATTAGTTGATTGGTTCAAATTGACCAAAAGTACATAACTATCAGCTATGGCTATAACTAGCTAGCTACCACTCAATTACTTTCTATTTATCCATTTTAAGCTAGCTACCACTCAATTACTATTTCACATCACTTCAAACTATCCCATTTCGCTCAAACATGATTTTCACCCTTAAATTTCCATTAAATTAGGGCCAAATGGAGCCTACGGTTCAAAGCTCTATCGTTCAGCTTTAAACCAATCGTAAAGCTTTAATTTAACTCCCAAGAACCTTTTTATTACTATTGGGTAAGAAACAAATTGCTAAAATTTCACCAATTCAATTTTTCTATAACTTATATCAAGAGAAATTTGGGTAGAATGGAAGGTAAGGGTCATACGAAGCTTACTCAATAAGTTACTAATCAAAAGTATCTTTCAATGCTCTAAAATTGCTTGTCCTAGAAGCCAAGCCTTTCATCTCTTCTCCCTTTCACCTTTTTTTGACTTTCTCCTTCTGAAAATCATGAAATTTCATGACCTATTTAGTCACTTTTTGGTCCATGCGTCACGGCATAGACAACATTAGCTGCGGCGTGTGGCATAGTAAGGAGAATCCTTATCACGCGCACACGCTTTACTTTGAAATGCGGTTCTTTCTCCCATATCTATTCATTCAACATCCAAAAGATATCCATTATCAACTAACCATCCAAATCTCTAATCATTCACTAATTACCACTTTACCCCTGACTAATAGCTAATCACAGGATTAAGAAATCAGGATGTTACACCATGTACCCTATTGTTCCTTTTGTTGTAGTCAAAGTGACAAAACTATCATCAACAACATGTAATCTTGCCAATCCAAAATCTTTGGACTGAAGCTAAATTTGTAATGATATACCATAGTTACATTAATGCTGTAATATGATATTGTGGGTGTATTGAGACAAATTCTAAATTCACCTTGTACAAGCCTATAAAAAAAATTCTACAAACTTAATATAAACAATGGAAGAATTTTATATTTAACAAACAATTATTTAATACTCAAACTTGTGGTCACATTTGCACGTATAATTTGTCTTAATTTATTTAAATTTTCTATATATGCCAAATATGCCTATAATTTTTTCTTATAAAGAATGAGTTTCCAAAACCATTGCTAAATGTCTCAGAATATCACGCGAGGTGTGGAACATGTATAATAGGTAAACTGCTTCACTGTAAACAAGAACGTGCATGTGTATGCATATGTATATATAATCAATGAATTACTAAAACCTGTTCCACTAAAATACCTCTTGTGAACAATAGCAGCTTAATTTCGGGCTCCGTGACTCACATCTAGACTAAGCTATGCGATTTAGGGCTTGGCTAGAAAGGGACTAAAATGGCTTCTGATAAAGCCTGTTTAAAAAATTATGATAGTGACATATAAGAATTAATCACTATCGTTGATCAACATTTATGCATAATCTTCTAATGCATCACTTGGGAAAGTAAAAGCATGGTGTGTGACATTTTCAAGGGATCTTTAGAACATCTATGATCATCAAAATATTGGTTGAAGACCAACTGTGAATGTTGTTTAGAGATAAATCTTTAGGAACTTGGGCTAATGAGATGTTATGCATCTATTTTGATTTCCTTTTTATGCTTTATTCCATGATGTTGTAGTAATGGATTAATATTTTTTTTAATTAGTAACGGAGGTTGCAAATAGATAAATGGAATTTTTTTGTACTAGGAATGCATTCTATTATGCGATAAAGAAATGACATATGAACTAATATAGCATCAATAAAAATAAATATAAAGTATGGTGTTTAATTTGATATGATTTTTCCTCCCCGTGTATCACATCGAGTAGTAAAAGCTAGTTAGAAATAAAAACCAAACTTGAGAACAAACTAGCTATTGTTCCATTAATTAAAAACTACAACAGTCACAATAGCAACTGCGTGTGCATATCATTTTATAAAACTGAACTCGATCTATTCCAAATGTCCGCTGGCTATTAATAACTTGAACAACGAATTTGAACATAAAATGCTTGAAAATGACCTCCTACTGTGGATAAATAAAAAGGACCAGCAATAGAATCAAGCAAGACAATAATTTTGACGTATCAATTTGACCGTCTAGTCATTTCAGCCACTTCTTAATGTGCCGCTTCACATTTTTTTTTTTCCTCACATCATGCCACGGGCTCAACATTGGCCCAAATTAGTATTGGGCCATCCCTCATGGCTGGGTCATTTTTTTGGATTTCCAAATTCTAAAACTATAAGAAAGTAGAGAAAGCCCAACTAAGCAACCAAAGCCGAAGCATCCTAATGATATTAAAAAGATTAATTTGATTCCCATGCAAACTCTATTTGCTACCGAACTGCCAGTGCACGAAAACTTTTTGTTGTTTGTTATCATTATTCAGTAAAAGCACATAAAAAATTGTTTGTTTCTTGATGGCGCTGATGATAATTTCCAACTTCATTTCTCCAAAGCTTGACCCAGACATGTTCTTTAAACAAAACAAAGTGATAATCATGATGATAATGATACTTTTCAGCATATTTTATATAAAAAGCTTTCTATTACTAGTAATGTAAAATCCATGGTCAACCCCCTGGGTGATGATTACGTTTTGGGACTCCTCCCTCCTCCTCCAGTAGTTGCAACTTCCCACCAGCAATTGTTCACTGTGATGTAGTAATTCTGTGATTGGTCGTGGCAAAAATACTACCATTCAACTCTGACTATGGACCGTGGGCCCCTTGTGGAACAAGATCCTTGTGGACCCTACCCCACTTCCCATGATCATGTATCTTTTAGTCGCCTGGCCTGGCCTTCCACGTCCACATTCATCCATCAAAATAAAATATAACTTGAATAGATCTTTTTCTGGACCAAATACTGAATAGTAGATCACAAATTAATTTTTTTAAGAGAAATTAGACTTTTATGTTTTAAAGAATAGTAATATTAGTATGACTTTTCATGGAATTTGTATTAATGATACTAGACCGAAAAATAAAGCATGAAGCTGGCTAGAGTTAAAAATGTGGTGGTTCTTCAGATTGAACTTGTGGGGATGTTTTTTATGAAAAAGGGAGAAAGCTAAGGTAGGGATGGGACGACGACAAATTTCCAAAATTCAGTCAGAATATTGAACTGATGAGTGGCCAATATCCATGGCGATGGATGGTACGAAGAGCAGAAAGGGTTTATGAGAATCCATTTGTGATATTTAGTAGGCCAGAAGGATGTCAAACTGAAAAGACAAGTGAATTTCGATCTTTATGGTCTTTTTGGTTAGATTAAGGATCGAATTAGTGATATAATAATTTAATAAAAATGTTATTAAATGTATACATATAATATATTTGAAAAATAAATCTGCAGTGTGTCTAGTTTAATAAAATAACATAATATAACAATAAGTCAACAAAATTATTGTCAAACATAGGTAGATCTTAGTTAAATCAGGCATAAGCAGGTTCAATACTGTATTTATACTTATAGCTGTGAATATCTTCCTTGAAAAATAATCCTGAAATCATATATACATTTGAGAGTTTGAAAAATGAAATTGGCTTTTAGAAGGATAACGTTTTTGGAATTTTCTGGGTTTTAAAAGTTTGTTAGCCTTTTTTATATCAAGTTCAAACCCACTCAATTTTCTGAAAAATATTTCAGTTTCATGCTTAATGGCTTTTCAATTCTAGTCTAACCTAGCTCAATTTAGTTAATCTGTTTTCATTAATGGATTTTGACTAACTTCCCCTAGTTACAGTACTTCAATCTTTTCATTTTCCCTAAGTTGTCAATAATATTTTGCTTCAATCTTCTGCGCTGCAATGAACTACAAAAAAGGAAAAAGAAAAAAAGGGAAAAGCACAGCCGAAAACCAAAACATGAATGACAATAATTGATAACGTAGCTGAGCATGCCTCGCAAGAATTTAAATCGATAATATTACCTCATAACAATGCAACTCCCACTGATCATTTTCCCCTCCATTTCAACACACTTATTTATTACTTAAATTTCACATCCTTTAGCCTCAGGCCAGATGAGGTGCCTGTTGCCTTCTCTATTGTCCCATCTAATGCCAAAATCTCAGTTTTTCATTTCAGTTAATGGTCATATACTTTTGTTCTCATATTCTCCAGCTCACTTCCTAATTTGGGTGTTAAAATATGAAATGGGATTTCGGAAAAAAGAGGAATTATCTAGAAAGCAGTCGAGATAGTCAAGTCAACCATATGGCAAAATTTTCAAATGACTATAAAAGAACATTGGCTTTACTTGGCAAGCAAGCTAAGCTATGTGATTTTGTAACCCATTTCTTCAATCTGTTTGCAAAGATCCAAAAAACTGATAAGAGAAGATCGATGCAGAGGCAAGGGAATGATCTACCATGCATGTGTGAAAACACATATTTTCTGTTTTGATCTATACGAGACAATAAAATCACCAAAACTTATCAAAAGTACTTTTTTTTTTTAACATTGTGAACAAAATGATGTTTTTCAACAATTTATGGTTGTCCTAATGTTCCATTAATTTTTGCAGGAATATTATTATTAATAATTTCCGTAATTATATTTTAAAGATTTTTATCACAAGATGTACAATCTTATGAATTTTGGTTTGATTCCTTTAGACCTTTTATAGCCTAAAATTATTTAAATTTTGACAGCATTGCATACATTTCTTCTAAATCCATTTGAATAAGATATCCTATTTTGTTTACTGAACATATTTATCCCTGTCTACATACAGAAAAAAATACCCGACAAAGTCTTTTCTTGGAGATGGACAAATATATATCAATTATTCAAAGATATAAAACATATATCAAATTTCCCCTAGCCTTAAGTGAAATATCATTGAATGGAACAATTAATGCAAGATTCAATAACGAAAGCTTGTGAGTGACTTGCTTCATTGATGATCAAGATTTTGGTGAATGGTAAACTAGGAGTTACATTTGAAACTTAAATGCATTATTTGCAATTGAGACTCTTGAATTTGAATTGTTTGGATAGATATTTGTAACACATTTTTTTTTTGAAAAAAATTAAAACTTAACTGCCATGACTTTGATATTTTAAAATCTAACTATCATTCTCCCTTATGAAAAACAATGGTTGCTATGATAATAATTTATATTTTATTATTGTACTCCCTCTAATTCAAACTATAAGCATTTTTTTCTCTACTAATCTTGATTCAAAATATAAGCAAATTAGTACGTATAATTTTTTTTCTGTTTTACTCCTTATATTGATTAATTTAGATCCTTATATAAAATTATCTATTATTCATCAAGAAGTGCATTGGTAATTGAAATTAAGGGTAAAAAAAATAATATATATTTTTATGAGAATGAGGATTTTATTTCTTTGCGAATTTTTCTTAAAAACTTCCTATATTTGAACCGGAGGGAAACACTTTTTATCTTTTTGAAAGTTCAAAAAACAATAATGCTAAAATGCAAATTCGTCTAAGTAGGTAAAGTACTAAGTGACCATGGACATAAAATCTCCATGTGAATTGGGATATAACAGGCAGGACCTATGTATCTTCATGAATCAAGTGTACTGCGCGCGTGTGCAACAACATCACTTCTATTTGCAATTTCTCCTCTGTTTTCAAAATCTGCGTTTAAATTTAATTTTAACATTGTTAAGAATATTTGGTCAAAGATTTTAAAATATTCTAATTTTTTATTTTTAATTATCTTAAAAAATTAAAATTATTAACTGGCCCTTATAATCTAATTATCTACTCCCAATTATTTTTTAAATACTCATCTTTTCTATTTTTCAACACTTTAAATTTTCAAAAAATAATTTGTTTGGTTATTTATAAAATTGACTTTCTTTTTTCGGAAAAAACAGTTTAAATTTCAAGTGCTTAACTTTAATTTTTTCAACGCTTATTTTTTTTATTTTTTGTAATTATATATTATATATTTTCAATACTCAATTTCACATAATCCGAAAACTTTTTTAAATGAGTTACTTTGTTTTTTGAATCTTGGAAAATCTTAGTATAGAGAAAATAAAGGTGATTTTTGGAATAAATTAATGATAATTAAGTAGTAAGAAATAATAAATGAGAGTGAAAAATTGAAACAAAAGGCTATTAAAAAAACATTGAACCTGTGTATCGAAAAAATTTAAAACATTAAAAAAATTTAAAAAACAGGTATATATTACAAATTAAAGATAAGTATTAAACAACTTGTACTGTAAGGAAATTTTTTTTAAAAAAATTAATTTGACCATTAGTGGCTAAAAAAATTATAAAAAAAATAATAAAAAGTTACAGAAAAAACCCATAAAATTGCAAATAAAGTATCCCATGAGAAAATTAATATCAATTAAGTCTCTAAAATAATGGTTGGTTAAAATCATATTTTGGCCTTTTACGTGGATAAAAAATAGCATTTGTATCATGTTATTTATATATAATTTAAGAAACTTTATTGATATTAATTTTCTTAAAGGGTACTTATATGTAATTGTATGAGTTCTTTTTTGTAATTTTTGAGGTCCTTTTGCCGCAATTTTAAAGCCAACTAACAATCAACGTTAACTTTTTTTAATGGTCAAAAGTTAAAAAGGAAAATTACATCACATGAAAGTTTAGGACATACATACTAGGTGCTCCTAGTCTTATACTAGAATACATGTACATAATTGATTCACCAAATACTGGAGTGAAATGCTATTGAATGGAATAGTTAATGCAAAATTAGAAAATGAACTTTTGTAAGTGACTTGCTTCATTGATGGTTGAGATTTTGGTGAGGGATGTAAATATGAAAGTGCTATTGTGGCACAGAAAATCAGATCTTGAGCATCTCTTTGTAAGGGAGGTAGGAAACATGAATCTATGACATCTCTTAACGAAATGCTTTTTATTAGAAATATCTGTCAAATATAGTATTAAATCTCTAGGATGTCTTCAAATGATTGTTTCTAATGCCAATATTACGAAACTATAAATATCACATTTTTCTGTCATAACTAAGGTATATGCGAGTTCTAAAATAAATAAACCAAGATCAATTATATAGAACATAACACAAGACAATAAGAGGATAGTAGGGGAAGAAACTAACTTGGAGCAACATAACCATAAGTACCCATTGGAAGAGTTTGGTTGGATGGATTGGGATCAAGGATTTTAGCTATGCTAAAGTCAGAGACAAAAGCCTCCATCTTTGAGTTTAACAATATATTACTACTTGTTATGTTTTGATGGATAATTGTAGGGGTGCAATCATGATGCATGTAAAACAAAGCATTTGCTATTCTTTTTTAAAATTGGAGGAGTAGCATGATATTGCTACTTGTTATGTCTCAAATAGTTTAGGGACAAAAATTAACCCAAAAAATAATTTAATTTCCTGAAACAACTTAATTATCTTTTTTTTAATTTACAATATGTTTGGTCTTAATTAAAGATCTTGTAAGGTTTTGAGTGTCATTAATTTTTTCCCCTTCAATATAGCTCTTTACTTGTGTTTAGATTATGGCCATTACTATTGATTGTCGCTATGAACCACCATGACTAGCACTAACTATTCATCATCCCAACCACTACCATAAGCTATTATTGGTCATTGTACCAACTTGCTGCTACCATTGGCCATTGTTGACTGATTACCTTAGCCACCAGCCACAATCAAATGTTTTTGCTAACATGAAATCGAACTTACAAAAACTACTTGTTTTTTTTTCAGAAACTTGATCAAGTACACGACATTAATATTTAATTTCAATATGCATTGAGCTTCACAATATTTGAACAAGCAAACCAACTAGAAAGTTTTAGCAAATAATCAGTAAAAACAAAGAAAGCAGATAAACAAGCAAATAAATAGAAATATTGTTTTTGGAGTTACAACATGAGCACACATACTCATTAACGACTGCAAAATTGCTTATTTCACAGCTAAATAAGAACAGAACAGGGAAGAACAGAGAAGCAGAGTAGAACAAGGATAACAGAATAGAACATAACAAGCATGCAATTACATTACAATTATTTATAATCTATGCAAAATATGGTTCTCCACGAATTTAAATTTTATACTCATTTTGAAATTTTAAATTTGTAACGATGTATATATACCATTGTTACATTATTGCTGCCATATTGTGGGGTATTAGGACAAATTTAAATGAAATTCCATATCTGATTTTTAAAGTATAAAAAATTAAGGGAAAATTTCATGGAAGAATCTCATTAAAGGCCCTTAAAAGCAAAAAATCACAACTAAGGCTCTATAGAATCTAGATTGATTCTATAGCCCTTGGGCCTTGGTTGGAAATATGCTTTTGAATGGAAAGACTTGCTTTCCCTCAAGGATGTGGACCTTGGACTTTGGATGGAAATATATTTTTCAATGAACAGGGATCTCCTTGCTTGCTTCTAGAATTTATCTGCATTATTGCAACAATTCTTTCATATAGCCGATCCCACCTAGTGGAATAAGACTTGTTGTTGTTGTTGTTATTGTTGTTATATTGCAACAATTCTTCATCTGGAAGGACTCATTTGGGGACATAGCCAAAACCACCTTATCCAAAAGAAGTTTTGATTTCGAGAATCCGTTTGTTGCTTGTGGAAATTGTTTATATGTAAATATGAGGGGTGACAATCCCATGTCCAATGATGAATAGCCCCTTTTTCGTGCTTCTAATTGAATATTGTATTGTTTGAGTTGGCTTCGGATGTAACCCACTAGGAAAAGTCTCTGTTTTATTTTCCAATAGTCATGTTTGTTTGCTTTTGGTTTAATTTGTTGGGTTTTATTTTGGTGGCAATATTTTTTCTTTTGTATTTCTTTTTTCAATAGATGCTTATCTTGTTTTTTATAAATCCTCATCTGATTTTGGAAAAAAATGAAAAAAGTCATTGTTGGTGAATGGCAAGCGGTTATAAAATTTACTTGTTCATACTAATTTAACAATTGATGTCTAATCGTTTGCTTGTAAAATGTTTGATTGGATGAACAAGTATAGTAACCATTATAACAAGCAATTTTAGAAATTTAACAAACACATGAGCAAAATGACAAGTTAAAATAATGAATTATATATATGATAAGTGAATGCTTGACAAAGTATATATATGGTTGGAAAAAATTTTTATTATTGTAAAGTAACAAGTTGTTTTACTTGTTTGAAGTGGATTGATAAGGGAATGCTTGAGGAATGAAATAAGTGAAGGTTGTTGTCAAGTAGAGCTTGTAATTGATAACTTGAATATGGGACATTAACAAGAGAAATTTAATATATATTAAGAAATTCTGTTGAGATTTGAAAGTGTAGGTATCGAAATTAACAAGTATCGGAAACCATAATGACAAGTAACTATGCTACATTAACATTTACATTTACATGTATACTCACCTGTGCACACTTGTTAACAAGTGGACTTGGGTGATTGACAAGAAATTATAATCAATGTAGTGAATATGATTTAACAAACTAGTGATAGTTTAATTGTGACAAGTTGTTAAAAATATTTTATATGGTGAAATAACAAGTTCTTTTGTGAAATAAACAAGTAGAGTTAATGTATTGATAAGTGAATGCTACTTGATGAATAAAAACTGACAAGATTGTCAATCAAATTATATATTGTAAATGACAAGTTCGCTATAGAAAATTAAGTGAAATTAAATATAATATATAATTGCAGTTAATTAGTGATAAGCTTGATAATAACTTCAGTGTTAATCTTTGTAGGGTTGAGAAAATTATGCAGAAGAAAGAATGGCAAATGATTTACCATATTAAGCTTGGAATGTAAATTGACAACAAAGCTTCTGTACTAAAATGTATTTATGATTATGTTTTGATGTTCATATTAACTGTTTGACAAATTTTCGATATAGTTGTTTTTTATTATCATTAGCTTTTATATAAAAATAATATATATTTTAATATCTTACGATGATGAAATGATAAAATTTTGCATTCTTTTACATTTTTTAAAAATAATAATAAATGCTTAATTTTAGGTATTTTTATTTTACAAATGATAAAAAAATATAAAAATATACTGTTTCATCACTTTAAAAATCAAAATATCTTTCATTTTATACGGAATCTAACAAAGAATAAAAAAAGTATAATTAGTAGATTGGGGAATATTACACGGAGCATTAGAAGAGTGAGGCATTAAATACCCCATACTCAATTTCTTATGTTGATTTAATATGAATGAAAATATGTTGTTATATTTTGTCATTTTTTGAGGGGAGAATCGCTTGTAATTTTAACATGATCAGGGTATTTTCTACAGTTTTTTTTTTAATGAGCAGAGGATAGTTGAATGATCGTGTGAAAATTACATACAAATACCTTTCTCATATAGAGTTATGTAAAAATACCTACTCATGAAAAATAACAAATATTGGCCCTAAATGTGTGGAAATTTCATAAAAGTACCCACCACATATATTGGACAAAATGAGCAAGGAAGAGTTAGTTGGAAATTTAAAACACCCAGTAATCCACCTGGTTTTGTAGCTAATAAACATATGTTAGAGAAAGACGTGAAAGATAACTAAGTTGAATCCTAGCCTACTATAGCAACATATACATGGCACCATGCCACCACACTCATGTGTGCTAATATAAAATATCAGCTCTAAACACACAAAAAAATAACAAATTTACTATTTTAAACTCGTAGTCACACATTCCACATAAACTTTTTCTTAATTTATTTACATTTTCTATTCCAAATGTTCTTATATTTTTTTTTCTTTATTAATAATGAATGATGAGTTTCAAAAACCACTGCTAATCAAATATTGCAGAAGTTCTCAAGTTATGGAACATAATAGGCAAGCCACTTCACTACAAAACAACCTTATTTATATATATATATATATATAATAAAAAAAATTAGAAATAAAAGCTGAACTTTTGAGAACAATCTCGTCAATGTTCCACTCAAAAAATATAAGTTAGTCAGAAGTAACTAAATATAATTTTATCAAGCTGAACTTGATACACACACACCAACGATGTCCTTTCGTATGATATTTGAAGTTAATAGTTGAACAAAGAATTGAAAAATAATATACTTTGCGTTTGGAATAAAAAATTTCCAGCTACAGTTAGAAAATTTAAGTCATGATAAGAGTACATGATTATAACGTGATTTATATTTGAATAACTTTTTTTAAAGTCAGTTAGATAAATTTAAAATTT